>NC_057935.1:0-245000 GCF_018555375.3 Anguilla rostrata
TAACAGTCCATTAAAATTCTCCTACTGCAATTGTAGTTACTCTGGGAGTCAGGAAGTCAAGAGACTTTGTTTTTGTTAAGATAAAATAGACTTTATTAATCCCCAGGTGGATAAGATATACGATGTACTTTTATTGAACCCCATGGGGTAATTTGTCCTCTGCATTTGACCCATCCTAGTTACTTAGGAGTAGTGGGCAGCCATAGTGCAGCGTCTGGGGACCAACTCCAGTTCTGAGGACAGTGCCTTGGTCAAGGGCAACTGCAGGAGCACACCTAACATGCATGTCTTTGAGTGGGGAAAATTGGGTGTTACAGCAGCAGATCAAAACAAAATATCACATAGACATAAAAGGCAGTAATAAAGTCAACTTTCTGGACAGCTGACTGACAGTTCCATAGTCCACCTACAACAGTGAGTTACTGAGATGTGCACAGGGGTGACATGTTAGATATGTTCAGCCTGTGGTAGATGGCCCGTCTGGAACGAGGCAACCGGCCCAAGGGAATCAGGGTTAAACACATGGCAAACTGACGACGAGGCGGCCTACGCCTCCGGCAGCCTCAGTTGGAGTTTAAAAATAGGGGGTGGCAATTACGTAATTGCATTGAGCTCGTTAGGGCAGAATAGCACCAGGTGAAGCTACTCGAAATTAGCAAGACAGTACAGGGCTATTTAACAGTATCACGTGACTGCATACACTGTTCAACTAAAGCACAATTATGTTCTCTAACAACAACTTAAATAAATTAAAGAGCGATTATCTGAACAAACGCACAACTATGTTCTCTAACTAAGAACAGCTGAGACAAATGTAAGAGAGATTATCTGAACTAACGCACAACTATATTCTCTAACTAACAACAGCAGGAACAAATTAAGTAAAGATACGCTTACCTGAAACGCGGAGTTGTAGCGACGACACAATCAGATGCACAGTTCAGGAAAAGTTAGGAGAAGCGAACTTTAGAATCTGCAGCATCCATTGTTGAATATCGGACATATTGCTTTTCTCGGTGAAGTATTGCACAGCGTCAGTCTATTCTAGACGAATGATTCGAATATAAGTTCGCGTTTGTACGTTGTTACGTTTATTCATTGTTGTCAGTTGCCCTGATTTATTATTTTAAACTGAGAGCGTTGCTAGCTGATAATTGTGATCCATTGTACTGGTTAGTCTCAGAGCTTCATTTTGCGTGTGTGTAATACACACACACACACACACACATATATATATATATAGGAGTTCACTGTTACTTAAATTTGTGAATGTCATGAATGACATGCATGTAATATTACCTTTATGTATGTTAATAGTAATTCTGTTAATGCAACATTATTATTACAGTACAGTTGTGATTGATGTTATGCCATTGTTTTGTATGTTTATAGAACCACACACACACACCATCTCTGTCGACAAAGGAATCAGGTTGTATTCAACTTTATTGAAGAGACAGAAGTTTTTGTGCATTCTTACCGGGTGCCCCATGGAGACTATATTTTTACCCCAGCCATTTAGTTCAGCTGGGAAGAATAATTTCCACATCTTGTCCACCTCAACAGTGGATAAAAAGATGTGTTGGGAAGTAATATGCTCTGGCCCGCTTCCGGCTAGCAGGAGCGACAAGGTCCTGTCAATCAACTGTGACCCCACTTTACATGGGCTGGCTCTTGATAGGCGGGTATTGTTGTCACCCCCTCATGACTGCATGGGCTCTCGATCCCTGTCCTAGTAGCTATGCAGCCATGGACTATTCCTGGCAGGGCCCTGATTGTAATTGTAATTCCCCAATTCATACCATTGTAACTTTACCCACTGATTGTTTTGTTTTAATTCCCTAATCGCCCCCCATCTCTAGGTTAACCCAGACTGGTACGTATCGCTCGTATCTGATCTGGGGTGGACTGGAGCAGGCCCCAAGATGTAGACCCTTCTCAGGCTTGACTCGGGTGGTTGGGCTACCTAGCGGTGTTAACAAAAACCACTTGGGTCTAGCAAGGTAAATATCCAGCCCCCCTGGGTCCACTTGGACAGCACGCAGGGTGTGGTGGTCTGGGGCCACAGACCTTAAATGGTGCCCAATTTTCTATTGGTGACTAGCACCACTCACACACCGGACCATCATGCACTACACATGTTAATTGGACTAACCAAAACCAGTTTGGGCTCTTTCAAATTTCTTCACCCCCCCTAAATTGTCAAGTTTTGGGAAAAGACCAGCGGGGAACGTAGAAGAAAGATGGACATAAAAAACAGTTTAAAAAGAATTATACTTACCTTAAGTATTTCGATGAGAACACAACAAAAAAATCATTTAGACTGATACCTTGTCAATAAGGTTACTGTAACCTTGGCAAGGACATTTATACTTTACCCACCAAAAAATCCAGGACCTAAAAGTTATCAAAAACTTCAATGTTATTAGTCCAAGTACTAATACCAATCTACAATATGAAAACCAAAATTTCTTGGCCTGATACTAGGACCTTAACACAATTGGACATGGGACACAAGTTGAGGCTTGATCACCCCAGGCTGGCCGCCTCGGAGGAGGGTGTATAGGGTTTAAAGGTCGAAACACCTGATGATTCTGAGGTACCTTACTGATGATGTGTCCTAAAATTTTCAGGAACATGAAAATATAATTCACCAAAAACTTTAATTAACATCAACAAACCAAATACATACTATATCCATAATTGCTTTCTTTCAGTTATGCAACATAGCTAAAATGAGGCATTTCCTGTCAGCGGAGGACACCGATAAATTGATCCATGCTTTTGTTATGTCTAGGCTAGATTACTGTAATTCCCTTCTATCTGGCTGCCCTAATAACTCGTTAAAGATTCTCCAGCTTGTGCAGAATGCAGCTGCTCGTATCTTGAACAAAACTGAGAAGTGTGAACACATTACTTTAGTGCTAGCGTAGTTTCACTGGCTACCCATTAAGCATAAGATAGCCACCCCCCCCCCCCCCCCCCCCCATCTATCAAAAAATATACAGGAAAAGGGAGAGTACATGTTTGTTTCATTCATTGTTGGACTTTCTTTTTGTTTTGGGGGTTGGGGGTGGTGAAGCAACTTCACCACTGTTTGTATTTTGCAAAGCTTAAATTAAAAAAATAAATCTTTGTTCTGTCTACTGTACAGGGCATGCCATTTCTGTTTCTGAAGCATTATACTCTTTATCGACTAAATAAATAGACTGCATTTATATAGCGCTTTTATCCAAAGCACTTTACAATTGATGCCTCTCATTCACCAGAGCAGTTAGGGGTTAGGTGTCTTGTTCAAGGACACTTCAACATGCCCAGGCCGGGGTTTGAACCAGCAACCCTCCGACTGCCAGACAATCGGTCTTACCTCCTGAGCTATGTCGCGACTAGTTGGCCTCAACTAGGTGGCCTCATTAAATTAATTTAGATAGCTTTTTGATCTATCCATCCATCCATTATCTATACCCACTTATCCTGAGCAACGTCCAGCATGCCGCCCCTTTTTGATCTAAGTAGATTTAATTTCTTCTATGACATATTTTAAGAATTTTTAAGAAGTGTGCGTGCATGTGCATGTGTGTGCATATGTGTGTGTGTGTGTGTGTGTGTGTGTATATGTGTGCATGCTTGTGTGTGTTTTCTGGTAAAAAATAAAAAACAACTTTCTGCCACTTTCAGAATTAGTCACTGTCGCTTTGTATCGACAGCATCCACTCTCAGAAAAACGGCACGACAAAGTGCCTTAAAAGGTGCACATTTGTCACTGGAGTGGAACCCTTCTGGTACATAAAACTGTGACCCTAACCAGCAACATAAATTGATTTGCAGCTTTTTGTACCCAAAGAGAACATTATTCTACTTTCAGGATACACTTGGGAAATTTGAACAAACGACAAAAATCATACCGCCACAATACGTTTATTTCTGAGAGTGAAGTACATGCATGTCATCTTGAAAAGTCTGGTATCCTTATGCCATCCTGCAGCTTACAATATCAATACGTCAGGTCAGTCGAACGTAGAGCTTTACTTGGACACCTTTATAAACTTACGTTATGAGTATAATTAGGTATTTTTATGACGCATAGTATAGTCGTTTATGACCATGTTAAACCCAAAGATAATCGTTTCACTTGTTAAACAAGATGAACTGCGCGCAATTGTCAAAATATGGACAACGGCGTCAAGCCGTAGAGACCGCGAGCGCCTATATAAGGCTGCGTGGCATGGCGCGTGAGAAACATAAGAGCCGCTGAGTTTCGTTCAGCTCTGAGATTAATGTAATATAGACGTCAGTGCAGAAGTGGGAGGAAAGGGAGCGGAGTTCTTTGGAAATAAACGTCTCTAATGTAGTCGAACCTGGAACAGAAACTCATGCTTGGCAGCTGTCTCAGTTGAGATGTTGGACACGAACAGTACTGGACGAGTAAGTGCGTGCATTTGGTTTTACGTCTTTTTGTACGCGCTGAGGTAAACATGACTAGACGCTCATACTGTTCACTTATCTCATTTCAGTGGAGAGTCAATGGCGTCTACCTGCGCAAAGAAGGAATAAACTTTCGGGAAACGAATGCAGCTCCTAAGTTCAAGAAATTATTGGTTACAGAATGAAGCACGGGGAAGGGTTCCGCTGCATCTTGCTATCCAGGCGCAGCTATGAGTATTTATGCGATTTTACGGGAAACACCAAACGGGAGCAAATGAAGACGGAACATAAATCGCCGAAAAACAATATGGAACCAGCATTGCTCTTCAGAGGATTTAATTACTTAAAGTTTGTGAAACGCAATATCCAATATTGTAAAAAATAGGAAGATTGGTAGATTATGGAGCAAAAACCAAACGGTAGTCTGGAATGAAAAACTAGCCTATCAGAGGCTCGCTTAATCTTTCATCCGCGTGTAAAACGAGTCCAAACGCAACGCATTATTGCTGCGCTTTCTGTGTTCCTGTCCGTAAGTGTAAAGCCACTGTTGGGAAATGAATGGCAGAAAACACAACTGGTAATGACAGATATGTATTTAGCTGCATGTTCTTATTGTTGTACGCAAGTAACAAAAAACAATTTAGCAATTAACATATACACCTGAACATACCACGGCTACCGTCAAATAACGAGGTGCATATCAAGTATAAATACACAAGAACTATACTAGTCGCTAAGTTTTTAGTGAGATGTAAAACTGACGTCAAATCCAGCCACTTGTTATTCATTATTTTTAATAAATGCTGCAGGGAACACGTAACGAATTTGACTTAGCCACGCTGTTGCTCTATTATCCTGTATGCAATTTTTGTTTTATGTGTTTTCAGAAGATGGGCTTATTAAAAAGACAGTAAGGATTTTATTACTGATTGCCGACCCAGAGATTAAATATACCATGTTCGCTTACTGTCGCGTGTTTGTCCTGGAGGAGCATCGCTAAAGAAAGGAGATCGCACAGACGCTTCAAAGGTCATTAACAGGAACAAATCAGATAAACGCAGCTTCTAATTTGATCGATACACTATTTCGATAAAGTTACTGTTGCATGAATGTTTGTAAAGTTGTGTGACACGTCAGTCCGTTGAATAACAACCACGTGAACCGGGAGAGCAGGAATAAAAACATAAGAAAAAATCCGAGTTAATATATGGAATTCATTGTGGAAGTGCAGTGAAAATAATTTTATTGTGAAAGAAATGACTGAGTGTCACCCTGTTAAGTTTACTTTGAAATATCTATCCAGCTGTTGTGAGTTAATTGTTATAACACTATGGAAGGAAGGCAACAGAAACTCTACACCAGCCTGTCTTCAGTCCTGGTACTTCAGTGCATCTCCAGTCACTTGTGATTATGAGCTGAGTTATGCTTCCAGGAGCTGAAACAATGGATTTGAACTTCTCAACCGTCCTTGACAGTGGCTTATCAGAGACAGACTCGTCTGTGCGTGTGCTAACTGGCTGTTTCCTGTCTTCGCTCATCGTGTCCACTCTTCTCGGGAACACATTAGTATGTGCCGCTGTTACCAAGTTCCGCCACCTTCGCTCCAAAGTAACTAACTTCTTTGTAATCTCACTGGCAGTGTCAGACCTGCTGGTGGCCATTTTGGTAATGCCATGGAAGGCTGTGACCGAAGTTGCTGGCTTCTGGCCATTTGGCTCCTTCTGTAACATATGGGTGGCATTTGACATAATGTGCTCTACGGCATCAATCTTGAACCTGTGCATCATTAGTGTAGACAGGTACTGGGCCATATCCAGCCCGTTCCGCTACGAGAGGAAGATGACGCCCAAAGTTGCATTTGTGATGATCAGTGTGGCATGGACTCTCTCGCTCCTCATCTCTTTCATCCCTGTACAGCTGAATTGGCACAAGGCGCAGACTACCAGCTACTTTGACCACAATGGCTCCTATGGGGATCTTCTGCTGGACAACTGTGACTCCAGTCTCAACAGGACTTACGCAATCTCATCTTCTCTAATTAGCTTCTACATTCCTGTGGCCATTATGATCGTCACATACACTCGGATTTACAGAATAGCCCAGAAACAGATCAGACGCATTTCTGCCCTGGAGAGAGCTGCAGAGAGTGCCAAGAACCGGCACAATAGCATGGGGAACAGCTCAAGCGTGGAAACGGAGAGCTCCTTCAAAATGTCCTTCAAAAGAGAAACTAAAGTCTTAAAGACCCTGTCTGTGATAATGGGTGTGTTTGTGTGTTGCTGGCTGCCCTTCTTCATCCTGAATTGTATGGTCCCCTTTTGTGAGCAGGCACACCCCAACGGTAGTGCCGACTTCCCCTGTGTCAGCTCCACCACCTTCAACGTGTTTGTCTGGTTTGGCTGGGCTAACTCTTCGCTTAACCCCATCATATATGCCTTCAATGCTGACTTTCGTAAAGCCTTTTCCATTCTTTTGGGCTGTCACAGACTGTGTCCAGGAAGCAATGCCATTGAGATAGTCAGCATCAACAACAATGGAGCACCACCACAACTGGTCCACAATCAGCCCAAAGCATGCTTCTCAAAAGGGTGCATCCCTAAAGAGGGCAACCTCAGGCACGGAATCCCTCACACCATCCTCAGCCAGGATGAGGAGCTGCAGAAGAAGGGGAATGCTATTGAGAAAATTTCTCCTGCTCTGTCAGGCAGCCTGGACAGTGAAGCTGACCTGTCTTTGGACAAGATAAACCCCACAACACAAAATGGGCAGAACAGCACATAAGACTTGCAGTGGAATCCTTCCAGTGCACATTTACATTAGATTTTTAAACATTTACGTAGATGAAGGTAATTAATTCATATGACTTGAAAATTATCCCAGCATGAGTGGAGAACTGGCAAACTGAACTTCACGAAGGACAATAAATTCTGTGTTTGTCTTAAATCTGAAATACACAGAATGTTCACAATGACGGCACTTTATCCTGAAATGATCTGCAAAACATTATTTATGCGTTAAAAGAGAAATAAAGGAATAAAATAGTTCAAAGTAACTCAAATAAAATAACCAATGTGCATGTGTAGAGGAGTATCACAAAAATATGAAGAACTCTTTTTAAAAAAAAGTGTTACCTGAAAGTGAATGCATGTATCTATTCATCTAGATAAGTTAGTAGGGCTTAATTGATCATTTACAGTTCATTTTACACACTTTTGATGAGTATTACTGTGGGATAAATGGTTGAATATTTTGCAGTGAATTACAGTATATTTGACTTATTTTTGTATTTCTACATTTATTAAAATAATTTGAGAGAAATTCTTAGTTTTGCTTATAATAATCAATCTTGGTCTTATGAGAATTCATTCATTCATGTAACCTTTATTTAGGTCTCGGAAGACATTGAAGTTGTTTGCTCCCATTTGCAATGGGACAGAGATTGCAACAACATAAAACAAAAATTAAATTAAAAAATAATAAAATTAAAGTTCAATCAAACCGCAAATACAGTCAGTGATTACATTTGTATCTTTGAAAAGTAAAAAACGAGCAATTTGGCCTTATTCATTAAAATGTGGTCTTTTTTATTAAAAGCAGTAAATTCCTCTTCTGTTTATGAGTGCAGAGTAGAACACTTACTGTAACTGTGGTACTAGCTTGAAATAAATTAAAATTCAATATGGATACCAATGAAATACATATGTATTACCGCTTCTCTAGTCTAATAAGAACTATAAATATATATGTATCACTTTTTGTTAATTTTTCAATCTCTTTGTCTCAGTGTGTACAACTCTACCTGAGTAGGTTCATTTGGTATAGATCTTATCAGTATGCCTTTGTTTCTTTTGTGTTTAGCTTTAAAATGTTTGTAAAGCATTTGTGAGGACCAGTTAATTTCCAAATGAAGACAAAGAGCAAAATGTTTGTGTTTCAGATATGATAAAATATGTGCGCAGCAGACTTCCTGTATTAGATGAGGTTCGAGCGAGGGAGGTCCCATGAGACCAGTGTGCTTTTTTAGGATCAGGTGCAGCATGAGGAGTGAACTGCCTAACACCTGGTCCCTTATCTTGGGCCCTCCAATGCCTGTCATACCCCCGTTCCCCATGGTTCTGCGTTGGTTGGTCATTGTGATATTCCCTCTCTACATCAAAGGTATGAGCTGTGCTACATCTTTCTCCATGCTATTCTTCAATAGGGGAAACATCTAGTGCTGCAGAAAACTGGTAGCTGTGCTGAAAAGGAATTGCATTCTTTTGTTCAAGAACCATTCATCTACAATACATTTGGAAGTAAATAACCTTTCGTTTATGGTTAAATTTAGATGTAAATTGTTTCAGCACCTAAATGGGGTTATACTACTACTTTTGGCTATACATCCCAGCATCCTGTTGGCCTTTTTTTTACTGCTACAGCTCAGTGCCTATAACCTGAAAGGCTTTGGTTGATCATTACTCCCAGGTCTTTTTCAAATTGTGCACTTTTCCAATTTTGTCCCTGCCGTTGTTTTTAGTTTTTTTTCCCCACATGTCCAACATTTAGATATATTGAATTTCATTTGCAAGGTTTATGCCCGCTTCTAGATTTTGTTTAAATCTACTTGGATTACTTTACTACTTTACAAACACCTGTAGAGGGAGTCACAAGCTGAAAGAGGCTTGAAATACTAGATAAGCACATAGCTGCTAATTTTACTGTTCTGTTTGCTGGGGCACAGCAATGATCTCTGGGATGACACCCCACAGTTGGCTGCCCTGTACAGACACACATGGTTTTCTGTCCCATACAGACGCACAGTTAGCTGTCCTGTATAGATGCGCACAGTTAGCTGTCCTGTATAGATGCGCACAGTTAGCTGTCCCGTATAGATGCGCACAGTTAGCTGTCCCGTATAGATGCGCACAGTAGCCAAAGCCAGTGACAAATGTTTAACCTGGGGGTTAACCAACAACAAACTTCTGTCTATATATCAAAATGTAACTTTAGCGACACACATTAGGAAAAAATATTTTAAATGCATAGATGTCTACAGATGAATGTGTAAGAACAGCGGGATTATTTTTTGTATTTCTTCTGGTGGGAACAATAGTGAAAGGACATGTAGCTTATCTAATAAAGTGTCCTTACTGGTTTGCAACTCATCACAACACCCTCTTCTATGCTTCTGTGTAATACAAGAGGAAATTCATTATTGAGACTAGAATGGGCTAGAATGTCAAAGTGGGGAAAAAAGGAGTGGTGTAGCTTGCCAAAGTACTGAATACTGAATTATAGCTACAAGGCATACTAAATTCAATGTGTTTCCTTGGAAGTGACCAAAGCCTTTAGAGTTAGTGCCTCTTTTAGAAGAGTTCTGGTCCGTATGGATCCATTTTCAGACAATTCTATTGCAACAGTTGTACTTTTTAAAGTGCTGCAGCGTGGATTGAGTTCCATATTAGTTTCACTTTACATTTGCATACCTTCCTTCTCTTGGGTAAATCAATACTAAGAATAGTGTGAGGGATCAGAGGAAGCAAGTGTCTGCCATATACTCCTGAAGTCGGTAGGAAAGGATCCAGCAATCAGGAGATAAACGACTTCAGTTGACTGGTTGGGAAAAATGGGATGAAATTGGAGATGCTGCTGTAATTACTCTTCAGAATCCACTTTCAGGCCTGGGTAACTGCTCTGGATCTTTAATGAGAGGGTCACCAACCTAATTACAGAGACAAACATCTCATGTTGTTAAACTTCACTTGTGCACGTAACCAAACAGCTTGGATGAAAGACCGAGCACGTGTCACCTGAGAGAAGTGAAGGTTTTGCATCCTTGCAGAAATACGTATTTGACCCAGGTCTACATCCTTGCATAATTGATCTCATAAACACCAGCTTTTTGAAAGAGCGTTGCCATATTCACTAATGAGAATATGACCTCATTGTTGGTCATGAGCTATTGCCTTACGTGTTGGGAGAGAACTATGCAGGTTAAGGCTGTTACGTACAGTAAAATAGCAGAGACATTTAACTTAAACATACGTTGAATGACAGATTGAATTGTAATGACGATGCTTTTTCAGAGCACACAAGGTCTGTCTGCAATGAATGTAACTGACAGTAATGACAGCACAGGCTGCACACATCACACATTCCAGTGTCAAGTATATATTCATTTCTGTCTCAATATCCCTAAAATGTGTCCCATGTCTTATTATGGCATTTCTAATTGTGTACCTGCTACAATTATAATATAGGCTATTTGCTGCATGTTGCTTGTCATATATTAAACTCAATCTGATGTATTTTAAGTGTGCTTGGTCACTGACTTGCACACATACACACACACACACATGCTTTTACCCATGACTGTGACTGACTTTGTTTAATCATTAATCATGTCTCTGTATTCCTGACTGGAAAGTTTCCCAGATATATTTTTTTCTGTACCCATCTCAGTATCTTCCATACTTTCAAAGGTTTTTATATACGCAGGAATATTAGCATGGTTTTCTGTGTCATGCAGTTAAATTGATTCTTAGCCTAGTATTTATTTATTTCTCACTAAATCCTGCTATCTTTTTCTTACTAGTTGTAGTCAGCAACTGTGTGTGTGTGTGTGCGAGGGGTGGGGGGTGGGGTGAAGGCTAATACCTAACCCTAACCCAATCCTGCACAGTAGTTCTTATTTGCTTGTAAACACAGAAGGGGTGGGGCGGAGGTAAAGTGATGGATGCCCCTGCACATTCCATTTGTTCCTCTTTTGAGCCCATGCAGAAGCTGCAGGCAGGCAGCCCCCAAAGCAAAGCCATCACTCAGACAGCAGCACTGCAGCACATCAATATTATGCAACCCACTTTCCATTTTTAGAAGGATCTGCTTGACTGAAATGGATGTTGATGGCAGTTGAATTTAAAGGTGAAACGCTGGACACCTGCAGGGCTTAGACATGCACACAAGAACTACACATAGACATTCACACACAGGAACTACACAAAGACATTCACACTCAGGAACTACACAGACTACATACTACACATAGAACATACACTACCTTACTGAACCCATGTTTAGCAGTTGTCTACGACCATGAAATGCACTTTTTTTGTACGTCGCTTTGGATAAAAGCGTCTGCCAAATGAATGTAATGTAATGTAACATAGACATTCACACTCAGGAACTACACAAAGACATTCACAGTCAGGAACTACACAGACAGTTTATAAGCTGGAGTCCTGCTGTTTTCTGGATCCTGTCTAAGTGAGAATAAACCTCAGGGGTAGAAAAAGGGCAATAAATATTTATCCCACAGTGCCACTGTAACGATGTACTCCATGGCTGGACTTTTAGCAACAAGTTCTGTTTACTTTACCATGGAAAAGGAATGAGGGGATGACAATGAGACTACCTCCATTCCCATGGCGACATGCCCATATTGACATTACGCTTTCAATGGGCTCAGAATTTATGTGTTGAGTCCTTCATAAATTATAAACATTGTATTTATTTTTGGGCCATGAAAATACACTATATCAAACACAATCATGGTGGCAGAATAGGTATTTATCAGGGGTAAGTTAATCTCAAATAGTTTTTTTTTCTCTCCTGGAATCTCTAGTGGAGTTGAACATGAGGGGGTGGAATCATGGGAAGTTGATCTCTGCCCAATATGAGGACCAAATTGGAATGCGCTCAATTTGAAAGGACTTGGGAGTAATGGTTGAACAAAGGCATTCAGGTGCTAGGCACTGTGCTGTAGCAGTAAAAAAGGGTTAGGGTTAGGCCAACATGATGGTATGTGATAACTATATGTACTGAATATAAATCCAAGGAAATTATACATATACAGTACACTTGTTAGACCACTAAATCCCTAATATCTAACAAAGGCAATGACATAAAAATATCTAAATGTAACTAAATTCATGCACAAGCTTTAGCCTTATTAATTAAAACTAAATCAAACTAAACATATTTTTAACAACAATATATTTAATTATAGTACCTTTGCTCCCCTCTCACATACCCTGCCTTGTTACTAATCTATATCCATATCCATGACCATCAGATATAACCTGCTGTGTGAGGTGATGAAGAGTTGCATTGGTTTCTGTTAGTTAAAGCACTGTTGAATGTAGATTGCAGCTATGGAGTGACACATAACTCTCTTAAAACAAGCTGGTATTCTATAATTAGATAATGTATTTATAGCATTCTGTCCAGGGGCTGCATTAATGAAAGCTGACATATTACACTGGATTTAGGGTGAATGCCACTTAAAACAGAGAATAGATGAAACCCCTAGAAATATCCACAGCTCTTAATATGCACAAATACCAAAGCAATACATACATTACTGTGTGTTTCATTCAAATGAGCAGTTATTGATTAGCAGATGACAGAAAGATCTGATTTAATACCAGCACAGTTCACACATCTCAAAGGAAAAGATTCAGAACAATTGTTAATTGTTTAGTTGGCAATGCAACACAATTCTAATTCTGTTTGTGATAGAAATGGAAAAAGCTAACTCATAGCAGCAGTCGGTTGTATAGAAATGTCAGTGACAAATATGTTCATTTTTAAAATCACATTGCCCAATCACAGAAAGATAAAACAGCATATTAACATTTTCTTTATAAAGAAACTTGTGGAAGAGGATTCACTATGTATGAATAGTGACTACATATGCCTGAATTTGTGACTCTAAATCCATATCAGATCCATAGTAAGTGAAATAAATGCAATTGATTTATTTATGCTAAGCATATACATATGCCGTCAACCAAAAATGATTACTGCAATTGAAAAAAGAATGTCTTTCACAAATCACATTTGCACTGCAACGTCCTGCCACACACCACCCAACAGAGCATCTTCGTATACAATTATAATACAATCACACCAGACTTCTATATTAACATAAATATGAAATTCTATGTAAATAATTAATAACAAGTGTTTGGGCTGGGTTGAATGGGGAGAGAGAAGCACACGATCAGTTTCCCACGTGAGGAACTGTGAGACATTTCACCAGAGCTCCTGAGTCCCCCTCCCAGCCTCAGCATGGCCTTCAGTGTGTGTCTGCAGTGGGACCAGTGAGGGGAGAGCTGTTTATACAGATGGGCCAGACCCACATGCTGATCATAGCAAAATATATACCATATACACATACATACAGTACAGAGGACTGTCTATGTGTATATGACCTTCAGTACTGACCTTCACTACTGACTTTTACGAATGACCTTCACTATTGATTTCTTCCTATTTTGCAGTTTGGGAACATTTCTTAATGGATCACACTTAAGATGATTTTATTGAACAGCTGTTTTTTTAAAGATGGCAGTTCTGAATAATCCAGCACTACGTTTCTCATTCCCTTCCTCAGTCTTTTTCTATCATCCCAGCATAATAATGAACAGCCTGTCTGCATTTTTACTGAGCAGACATTCCTCTTTGAAGCTGTTAATTTCCCTGGTCAGTCCTGCATCATTCACATTACCCATGATGCTTCATCAACTCGCTGTGAATCTGCTGCAGTTCATCTTATAACTGGATGATACAGACCAGACAGGTGAGAACAAAGGTGGAAATAAAACAGTAAGATGCCATACAGGGCAATGTTCCACTTCAGTAATAAAATAACATCAGTGCAAGCTTGACAAATGCAGCAACTGCAAAGACAGTAATCACAGTAATACTGATATCTGCCATCCTGTAGAGTGGCCTTGCTTATGGGCAGCCTGTGGCATATAGTGCTATGTTCCTCTATAAAACCCTGATTAGTGATGTGTCCTCTATGAACCCCTGGTTAGTGTTGTGTTCCTCTATGAACCCCTGGTTAGTGTTGTGTTCCTCTATGACCTCCTGGTTAGTGTTGTGTTCCCCTATGACCTCCTGGTTAGTGTTGTGTTCCCCTATGAACTCCTGGTTAGTGTTGTGTTCCCCTATGAACTCCTGGTTAGTGCTGTGTCCTCTATGAACCCCTGATTAGTGCTATGTTCCCCTATGAACCCCTGATTAGTGCTATGTTCCTCTATGAACCCATGATTAGTGCTATGTTCCTCTATGAACCCCTGATTAGTGCTGTGTTCCTCTATGAACACCTGATTAGTGCTGTTCCCCTATGAACCCCTGATTAGTGCTATGTTCCCCTATGAACCCCTGATTAGTGCTGTGTTCCTCTATGAACCCCTGATTAGTGTTGTGTTCCAAACGCTTACGGTTTTGTATTTCCACAGATAAACTGCATATTGTAGCCTTTTTAGTAAAGAATTTTCAGACCCTTTCATGCCTGTTCTTTTGAAGAATGCCAAATGTTGTGGTTGTTTTTCTCAACACACGGTATGAATATGCCTTCTGTGGATATCTCAAAATGAAACCAAAGTTCATTTTTATTGCTTGTGCATGTTTTTGTTTGCAGAATATTTCCAGTGCTATAAATCATACCATTTCCCAGACCCTGCGCAGGAGAGGTCAGATTCTTCCAGGGGGCAGTGTGAGAAACGCATCAGTGCTCAGGGCCAAAACTACGTTCCTTTGCCATTGTGGTGCTGCTTTTTTCAAGGGATTTATGAGGCAAAGACACAGTGGCTCAATGGGGGTTCAACAGCTAGGATTCTCCAAATAATACTGTTTGCTGAATACCCTCCTCCTTAATCATCCTAGATAGGGAACTCTTAATGTTAAGGTCTTATCTGCTGTATATGTATAGGAGTAGATGCTGTTGGTGAGGGTCCACCCTATTATAGACATCAGGGGCCTTATTCATAAACTCATCTTAGAATTCATCCCAAATGTGAGCGTACAATTGTTTCCTAAAATATTCCTATGAACTGTTTATAATCTGTTTGTAAATCAGAACTCATCGTAAAATTGTTACATTACATTACATTCATTTGGCAGACGCTTTTATCCAAAGCGACGTACAAGAAGTGCATTTTCATGATCGTAGACAACTGCTGAACACGGGTTCAGTAAGGTACAATTACTTATTTTGTACAGCTATTTCTAGCTGAGAACAATGAACCCTATCCTGGTCTAACATCTGCAAAGCCAAACTAGGCAGAAGATTAAGCTAGAGTATTAGGACAAATACAATTCACCAAGAAGTGCAGGGATGGGGCAACATGTAACAAGTGACAAGGAAAAAAAAGGGTATTTTTTTTTTTTTCTTTATTTATTTATTTTTTATTTTTTAATATGTGTGTATATATATATATATATATATATATATATATATATATATATACACAGCATGGTGGTGGTTATTCTAGGTATAGTCTGAAGAGATGAGTCTTCAGGCCACGGCGGAAGATGGATAGTGAGGGGAGGTTCGGAGGACGGGGAGTTCGTTCCACCACTGGGGAGCTAGGGTGGAGAAGCTCTGTGATCCCTTTGGGCGGGTGGGAGGGGTTACAAGACGCCCTGCTGCTGCAGAGCGGAGTGGTCGAGCAGGCACATAGAATTGAGTCATGTCCTGCAAGTAGATGGGGGCTGTCCTGTTGGCGGCAGTGTAGGCAAGGGTCAGGGCTTTGAATCGGATTGTATGTAAATGAATTGTATGTAAATGAGCAAGCTTAATAACTCCACCCAATGAATGATTATTATTATTATTATTAGCAGACACTACATTGCTAACAGTTCTGGAAGAGCCTTGTTAATGGCCCACAATACTAACTTATCACAAAATTAAATCTCATTCATGGCACTGCTCAGCTTCAGCCGTTCAGCAGAAGCAGGGTGCAGGTTGGCACTGCTCAGCTTCAGCCGTTCAGCAGGAGCAGGGTGCAGGTTGGCACTGCCTAGCTTCAGCCGTTCAGCAGAGCAGGGTGCAGGTTGGCACTGCCTAGCTTCAGCCGTTCAGCAGAGCAGGGTGCAGGTTGGCATGGCTGCTAGCTCTTGTCTTTCCTGTTGACTTCATATCTCAGTAGTTTTTCTTGTTCTCCAGTGCTGTCTTCTTTTCTCTCCAACAATAGACCTGGTTCAAAGCCAGGACTTATCATGCCCCTGCACCCACATTCCAGAGCCAAACTCAGCCTGTCTCTGAGCCTGAGTAAACCTTCTCCTTACAATCCCACACAAGTCCCAGATATTTATAGGGCTGAAGAAAAAGAGTTTCAATGTAACGGTTCTCTGGCATCCTTAGTTTGGCCCAATGTGAGTGAACAACAAAATCACATCAGGAAATTTAAATAGTCAGCTTGATTACTGTAGCATGCTCCACTATATGAATGCCTATACATCACGACTGAAGAGCAAGCCTGTTATGGAAGGTTCTATGGACCATGACTCCTGATATCAAAACAAAGAGAGACTGAATAGTTTAAATTTTCATATTCATTCCCCCCTCAAACAAAATATATTTTTCCATTTATATGCCAGTGTTTATTTCTTCATTTCTTTGCTGTCAATTTCTGTTTAATACCACTTTTTTAAACTAAATTAAAATAAATCACCACATCAACTACGTTTAATTAATTTCAGACATGCCCTTGATAAGACTGAATGTGTACTCACTAGATAAATCATTTTTCTGCGAAGCAGTCCCTGCAGCAGCTTTTGAGATTAACCCTGGTCTGGGTCAGTTAATACGCAAATGCTTTATTGACTACCAAACGTGCACAGCGATGTTCCTCCTGACACTCCCCTGTTGCAGCACCTTATTTAACCAGGTAAAAGTCTCATTGAGATTAAAATCTCTTCTACTGCTGACCATGAAACGACCAAACCTGGTGTGGGGAGAAATATTAATATTAAATATTACGTTTGCGGGAAGCGAAACAAGCAGTTCGTCTCACGCTTGGGCACTTTTGCAGTTGTGTTGTCACGGAAATAAGGCCCATATTCTCTAATTCATAAAAAATGGGTTTCTTTCTCAAATAATAATTTCATGTGTACTCAGACAAATGGTGTCTTGTGATAATATTTGTTAATACGTGTGCTTATTATGGCAGCATTAATACATTACAGAAACCAGTGCTGCATTTAAAGGGTACGTCTACTCAACATCTCATTTTATATTTTACTCATTTACCTATAGGTATGAAGGCAATTATACACACCATCGTTCTTGTATGAGAGTGTTGCCAGTTTGAAGTTAAAATGCCTCGTCATTACCCTTGACTTTAGTGAACGGAGATTGGCTATTTAAATTTTAACTTCTCTGATATGCTGATTCCCTGATCATGTGCCCACATCATATGTACAGTTATCCTGGACTTATTAAGCACATTACATTGCAATAATGACATCACCACATCATTAATTTCAACACAAGATGAGAATTGACTGGTTATTAGGGTTATAGGTTTGGTCTGAATACCTGCCTGTGGTCAACAGCAAGCTCATTTCTAACACTATCCCTCACCCTAAATCCTACCAACTGTTCTGGCCTCCACAGGAGGTGTGGTTTTTTACATGGGAGTATTGCTTTAGCTATGCCTGTAAGTGGTGGAAAACACACTTAACTGAGCGTCCACACAGTCTGCTGGGCTGCCAATATCCCGTCCTGCCCCTAACCCTAACCCCTACCAAGAATCAATAAATAGCTGGGTTATTTATGGCCAAATCCCTTCTGGCACTGTCACCCCACACTGCGCTTTGGGCTAAACTTTGCTCTGCAGCATCAGGGAGTTTCATGGTTTGTGATTAAATGCTCTCTGATTCATGCTAGTAGTGACACGAGCTTGACCTAAAATGAACACTGCTGCTATGCTTGGCCTGTGGTACAAGCTTTACATGGAATCTTTACACAGTGATTTCTCTCAATATTCAGCATGGGTGTCTGCAGAGGTCCTGAGCTGCTGTCTTAAATGAAGCAGTGATGCGCATTGAAGAGAGACCCAAGTACTGAGGCCACTGGCTCATACTAATGATGTAACTGCGCTGTTACACACACACACACATACATAAACACGAACACACACACACACAAATGTGTGTGTGCTTTGCATGTGTGTGTATACATGAGTGTGTTTGGGTGTCTGCATGTGTGACTGTGTGTTGTGCATATGTGTGTACATGTGAGTGTGAATGTGTGCATGTGAGTGTGTATGTGTGTGTGCATGTGAATATGTTGCTGAATGTGTGTGCGTTTGTGCACATTTCAGTGTGTGTGAATATGTGGGTTAGGGTTGGTGTGTGTGTGTGCGTGTGCATGTGAATATGTTGGTGAATGTGTGTGCGTTTGTGCACATTTCAGTGTGTGTGAATATGTGGGTTAGGGTTGGTGTGCGTGCGTGTGTTAATGACTCTAACTGTTCGCACGGTTTTAATGGAGCGTAGTTTGGGTATTGATGGTTCTGACTGTTTGTATGCAAACTGAACCGCTTGCAGATTCATGTGAGGACAGGTCACTGTGAATGGGATGTTGTTTGGCCAGTCTCTCAATCCCTCCCCCTTTCCATTTGATTAAACCTGATCCATCATTACATTCCACAAAGCAGACAACAGGCCAGGTACGCTGTCTGAAAGTTGGTCATTTCCCTCCCCCCTGACATCCGTACCTCAGTCACTCACCTCCTTCAAATCACGCCCTAAAACACACCTCTTTTCCCTAGCCACCCCCTCCTACCACCACTGCACCACTGGTCCCACTGCATTTTCTGCGTTGTATTTTTATTTTTTATTTTTTAATTGTATCTTTGTCTGTTTATTGATAATTAAAGCTTGTACCCTGGTTTCTTTTGTTGATTGCTCTTTGATTTCTCTGTGTTGTAAAGCGTCTTTGAGATTGTTAAAAGCGCTATATAAAATAAATTATTATTATTATTATTTCATTCTCTGTTTTAAAAAGCATTACATTTGACCTCTTTAAAAAGCCAACATAATACAAAAATTGTTTAGTAGCATCTCATTTCAAATATAAAATGTATTATGTTAGAATATGGGAATGTTCCAATTAGAAATCTCTCAGTTATCAGTGATGCCTTGACAGTTCATCTAAGTGAAAGCAATAAATCTTGGAAGGAACCCGGCCATAGAGGGGGAGCCCACCCTCCGCTGGCTGGCCTGGTGTGAAATAGCGATAAAATGGATGTAACAAAAATGTAATAAGGGATCCGTCACAGCAAATAAAATGGGGTGAGCTGTTTACAGTGGCATCAATCACAATTCATACTATGTCAATAGTAACTTAGAGTCCTAGAAGTAACTATTCATGCTCTAATACATCAGTAATCCTACCTGAAAAATCCAGTTTCTTAATTCATGAGTATGTAGTTTGAGTTTGATTTGTCCAATAGAACGTGTTTGTACACCAGCCTCACCTTTGTTTCAAATCTGCATTATGCAAGGGCCTTTCTGTATATCTTGTGCAAACACTCACACATTGCTGTAATTCTGTAAGGTGCTGTAAGTTATGATCTTGTCCTTCAGGTACTTGTGCTAACTAGACTATGGAAAGATTGTGCTGATGCTATTTTAAAGTCTGTGTGTTACTTACTTAGACACTCTCCCCAACAAAATCTATTTTGGACCTGACCATTAACATTAAACTTCATTTATTTTCATTCCAAAGTCGATTTTTATTTTGGAGCTAATGTCTTCACAGAAGAGTGCACGGCTGTCTTATCAGTGCATGAACACAAAGCTAACTAAAAAATGGCATCGTGCGAAATGGACACAATCTTAATTAATGAAGAATGTCATTAATTTTGGCAATAGACTGATCCTTTTTAAAGCAGTGTGTTACCCAAATAACATTGCAGGTCTGAACCCTTGACTTCACATTTTCTGAATAGATAGCTAAGACTCCTCAGCTGGTGTATAAAGCAACAATTGTTCTAATAACACACCTGCAGTTGTGCTTTGAAGCCAAGATCAAGACAGTGCGGAACGTAATGCACCAAAGATGAATTACACCTGCAGAAGAAATGAAAAGATGCCTTGTTCTGATTTCCCTTTTATGTCACATTGCAAAGCCTTCTGAAGCAACTGTGACCAACAGGTTCTATATTAGCAAAACCTACTGAATAAAACATAAAATACTGAGGGAAATTTAAACCAAACAATAATTTAGTTTTTCCAGGACTGGGTGAAAGTGGGAATCTATATGTATTGTGTACACATGATGTTAGATGTGTGAAAACTGTAAAGTTTAGTCAAGACAAAGGGTTTTATTATAAAGTGCACAGCGTCTGACTAGCTAGTATGACCAGAAAATATAAAATATAAATGGGATACTCACAAATTAAATGGGATAACAACTTTTTAACTGTTTTTTAACTACACAGAAATTAAAATTCTAAATATTGGACTTATTATTGGACAATATTTAACATGAATATGAATGTGAACTGACATCTTAATATAATAAAATCCAAACTGTAATCATATTTATTTTCTGTACATTTTCTAAGAATACCACTTATGTATTTGTGTGTTAAAGATGAATATTATATAGGTTTATATACTTCATAATATTTTTCTATATGTGCTTTCTCTCCATTTTTGTGTGAATAAGACATTTTAAACCTGTTATTATATTTACTGTGTATGAATTGCAGAACTGACTTGTGGACATTAGAAAGATAACTGAGGATTTCATTACTGTAGTCTGCATTATAGGCCAGTGAGATTTCTGATAATTTTCTGCAATTCAGACATCAGATTTTAAGATATAAGATGCATTATCAATTTGATTTTTGGCCGGGCATGACCACATGAAATAAAAGATTGTGTAATCAGAAGCATAACATAACAACGTAAGACGAGAACTTGTCTATTCCTACCACTAAACTGTACATAATGCTTAGTTTACCTAAAAGCTAAATAGTATCTAACACTGTATCTAGCCAGGCCTTGAATACCCCCAGTGCTTCTGCCTCCACTACATAAGCAATTCCTGTGGATTTGATTTCTGTTACCCTTGTCACAAAACCATGAAAATGAAATGATAAACGGTGAATTTAATTATTTTCAATTGTTTATGCAATTACAATTACAAGAAACTGCTATTTCAAATGTGCTTTTTTCTTTTCATTGATATTATGTCAGGGTTGTCTTTAGAAAGCTAAAGTGTAAAATGGAATTTGTATGTAAATTTTCAAATTGTCAGATAAAATGACTGCATTAACTCAAATGAAAAAACAAAGTGGGCATTTTAATTTGCACATTTTCATTTTCATTCAGTTCATTGAATGAAAATGAATTGCAATTGTCAATTTAAATTTTCATTTAAATTTTGATGTGAGTGTGCTTCCATAATACCTAGATCCTGGAAATATTCAACCACAGTTCTTTGTTTGAGGGCAAGAAGGTCCATATGCATATTGGTAATTAGTCTCGTTTAGACTCAAACTGGTCAATGATATGAGAAAATTCACAGCAGTGAACAGTGTCTAAATGAAAGGCAATTATCTTAGAGAAAAGATGACTTGCAGAAATGTCTTAAAATATGCAGGTGGGACTATGAAGTAGCTCCTGAAATGGTTAAATTAACAACAGCTCAGACAAAACTAATTACATCATTTATAATATTACATTGATAATAGTAGTATTATTGAACCTTAGACAGCCAATGTGATCATATCTATGGATTAAAAATCTTTTTTGTAATCCCAAACTGATTAATAAAAGGGCCCAAAACCCAGAGAGGAAGAGGTTTTTGGCACTTCAAGGTCTGTCCCAGTGGCGATGTGGGGGTGTCATTTCCGTAGCATCACAAGGTCATCTGCCTCATTCGCGTATAGCCGTCAGAGTGAATGCATACAACCACCTCACTTCTAAACCCAGAGACCTTGAGGAGCACAGCCATTCTGCTTAAACACAATGAACCTTGCGGTACTATGGCAGTGACGTTACTTTTTTAATCGAAAGGGGCTATTGTACCTTTAGCTTAAAAGCTAATTTCAACTGGCTGTGCTTGATGCACGTTGTGAATATAAAAGTGAATGTTCTGTTGTGTACAAGTGGCCACAGCTGCTGGATAGGGCAGCTGCAGTGGCCTGAGTCCCCAGGGGTGTGTGAAAGCCTGATTCCTGTTTCCAAATGAAGGGATCCTGAAATGGGGAAAGGGAGTGGCAATGAAGTGTGCTTTAATGTTTACAGGGACACATTCAAAATGATAAAATTGTGCCATTACCAAATGCTATTAATCAAGCAACAAGAGATGCCTTTCAGAAATACACAAGCCCTGTTGGCATAAAGGACTGCCGGTCAATTAGCCCTGACAAGTGTCCCTTATCTCCTCATCATAAAATAACAAATTAAATCTGTGAGAAAAAACCCGAAAATATCCACATACCGATGACACACTGAAGATCTTGCACACGTCCTCTTTATGGTGAAAATACTGGATGCTAAATGGTCTTGATTTTGTTTTTCTTGATTTGCACCTGCTAGGACAGGTCAGTGCTATCTTATATGACTGAGCACTGCGGGAAACAGCAGGAGACTCTGGTTGTTATTGTACTGGCCAACAACTATATAAACATGACCTTAAAGATATTTGACACACACCAGCTGACACCCTCTGGGGGGGGGATTGTCAGCATAGCAGGACACTGGGAAATGTGGTAATGCTGGTTTTCACCGGTGTTTTAGAGAGAGATAGACAGATCAAATGTCTTCAAAAAATGTCCCTGCAGCAGTCTCATGCCGGCTCCTTTTAATTACACTTGTATTCAGAGCCTTGAGCGCAGCCCTTGATTAGCTAGCTTGTGAGGATTTGATGTAGTACAGGCTTTCTGTCACTATCTGACAGCTGATTTGAATTTAATTCGCAAAGCACTCAGGTATTGATCTTGTTAATGTCTATTGTTATTGGACCTACAAAGCCAATTTGATTTAAAAAACATCTTTTAGACACCACAAGCATAATGATTTCCATGGCAGAATTAATAGCATGGACATCACTGAAAACGGGAGAGAAGGATTAGCATGAGCAATTTCATTGATTCCATATGATAAATGATATACATTCAGATTAACATAATTTACATATCCCTTAATTCATCCGAAATATGTCTTTGCCTTGACTTATAAATACAGTCACGGCTATTTCTTTTTTTATACAATCTCAGCCTCAGATGAGGTAACTTTGGTTATTACTGAATTTGCCAAACTGGGTTGGTGAAGAACAAGCAAAGAAAAATGTATCTGTAAATCAAAGATAAGCATTTAATCCAGGCCACTCTTTCAGGAATAGTGTGATAAATTATGCGTCTTCATATAAATAATGTATTTTCAGACATTGATTTTCAATGCAACAACACATCAGTAATAGTATAACACTTTTTATGAAGGGCATTGCCACAAAGCAACTCTACAGAGATCTGGACCTGAACCCCCAAAAAGCATGGCTTGGGTGACCATGCCAAGGAAAAACTCTCTTAACTTTAAAAACCGAGCTAACTGACCCTGGTACTGTTAAAATTCAACTGACCCTCATTTAAAACTTTTGCTTACTTGCAAAAATTAATTACAAGTGGCTTAAAAAGATTTAGGACCCTCTTTACTGAAAAAACAACATGTTTTTGTGCATATATTACTGCTGCTGTATGAGTGTGCGTATAATACTGCTGCTGTATGAGTGTGCGTATAATACTGCTGCTGTGTGAGTGTGCGTATAATACTGCTGCTGTGTGCGTATAATACTGCTGCTGTGTGAGTGTGCGTATAATACTGCTGCTGTATGAGTGTGCGTATAATACTGCTGCTGTATGAGTGTGAATATAATACTGCTGCTGTATGAGTGTGAATATAATACTACTGCTGTATGAGTGTGCGTATAATACTGCTGCTGTATGAGTGTGCGTATAATACTGCTGCTGTGTGAGTGTGCGTATAATACTGCTGCTGTATGAGTGTGCGTATAATACTGCTGCTGTATGAGTGTGCGTATAATACTGCTGCTGTATGAGTGTGCGTATAATACTGCTGCTGTGTGAGTGTGCGTATAATACTGCTGCTGTGTGAGTGTGCGTATAATACTGCTGCTGTATGAGTGTGCGTATAATACTGCTGCTGTATGAGTGTGCGTATAATACTGCTGCTGTGTGAGTGTGCGTATAATACTGCTGCTGTGTGAGTGTGCGTATAATACTGCTGCTGTGTGAGTGTGCGTATAATACTGCTGCTGTGTGCGTATAATACTGCTGCTGTATGAGTGTGAATATAATACTGCTGCTGTATGAGTGTGCGTATAATACTGCTGCTGTATGAGTGTGCGTATAATACTGCTGCTGTATGAGTGTGCGTATAATGCTGCTGTGTGAGTGTGCGTATAATACTGCTGCTGTGTGAGTGTGCGTATAATACTGCTGCTGTATGAGTGTGCGTATAATACTGCTGCTGTATGAGTGTGCGTATAATACTGCTGCTGTATGAGTGTGCGTATAATACTGCTGCTGTGTGCGTATAATACTGCTGCTGTATGAGTGTGTGTATAATACTGCTGCTGTATGAGTGTGCGTATAATACTGCTGCTGTGTGAGTGTGCATATAATACTGCTGCTGTGTGCGTATAATACTGCTGCTGTATGAGTGTGTGTATAATACTGCTGCTGTGTGAGTGTGCGTATAATACTGCTGCTGTGTGAGTGTGCGTATAATACTGCTGCTGTGTGAGTGTGCGTATAATACTGCTGCTGTATGAGTGTGAATATAATACTGCTGCTGTATGAGTGTGTGTATAATACTGCTGCTGTATGAGTGTGAATATAATACTGCTGCTGTATGAGTGTGTGTATAATACTGCTGTTGTATGAGTGTGAATATAATACTGCTGTTGTATGAGTGTGAATATAATACTGCTGCTGTGTGAGTGTGCGTATAATACTGCTGCTGTGTGAGTGTGCGTATAATACTGCTGCTGTGTGAGTGTGCGTATAATACTGCTGCTGTGTGAGTGTGCGTATAATACTGCTGCTGTGTGAGTGTGCGTATAATACTGCTGCTGTATGAGTGTGCGTATAATACTGCTGCTGTGTGAGTGTGTGTATAATACTGCTGCTGTGTGAGTGTGCGTATAATACTGCTGCTGTGTGAGTGTGCGTATAATACTGCTGCTGTGTGAGTGTGCGTATAATACTGCTGCTGTGTGAGTGTGTGTATAATACTGCTGTTGTATGAGTGTGAATATAATACTGCTGCTGTATGAGTGTGCATATAATACTGCTGCTGTATGTATACTGCTGCCAAAATATCTCCCTATATGCTGGCAGGAAGGACTGCCAACAGGGTGGAGCGTGTGATTGGTCAGATCACGTGTCCCAGTAAACAGAGAGGGCTCCAGCAGCTAGTGGGCATTAGTGCCAGTGTGCTGCGTCACTCAAAGCCTATTTTTAGCACAGAAGAAGAGGAAAACCATTCTCACAGCTCAGTATTTTACTGGCACTGCATTAGTCAATGGAACAAGATCACAGACTGTGTACACATTATCCATGAAGTAAATTGTGTTTAAAATGTATTACAGATTCTGTTTTGGGAAACATTCCTTTGTCAGAATTTTGTTCAGGACCACATCCACACTATCAGGACCACATCCACACCACACCATCAGGACCACATCCACACCACACCATCAGGACCACATCCACACCATCAGGACGACATTCATACCCACACCATACCACCAGGACCACATCCACACCATCAGGACGACATTCATACCCACACCATACCACCAGGACCACATCCACACCATCAGGACCACATCCGCACCACACCATCAGGACCACATCCGCACCACACCATCAGGACCACATCCACACCATACCATCAGGACCACATCCACACCCACATCCACACCACACCATCAGGACCACATCCACACCATCAGCACGACATTCATACCCACACCATACCACCAGGACCACATCCACACCATCAGGACCACATCCGCACCACACCATCAGGACCACATCCACACCATACCATCAGGACCACATCCACACCCACACCCACACCACACCATCAGGACCACATCCACACCATACCATCAGGACCACATCCACACCCACACCCACACCACACCATCAGGACCACATCCACACCACACCATCAGGACCACATCCACATCCACACCATCAGGACCACATCCACACCATCAGGGACCACATCCACACCACACCACACCATCAGGACCACATCCACACCACACTATCAGGACCACATCCACACCACACCATCAGGACCACATCCACACCATCAGGGACCACATCCACACCACACCAGCAGGACCACATCCACACCACACCTTCAGGACCACAACCACACCACAAGGACAGGTGGCAGACTCAGGAACCCCAAGGATGGGATGCCAATGACAGGTGCAGTAAGTGACATTTATTAACCAGCGAACACACAGGGAGAGCTTCTCATGGACAGTCCCTGACAACAATCAGAATTCCTTCACGTTGGGCACACTAAGAGAATGTGTCCACCAATTACTTCTCAGCATTGTGATCTTCAAACACAACTCTCCGCTGATGACCTCATTTAGCCTTAAAGTGGCCGCGCCTGTCTGTCTGTCTGTCTGCGCAAATGGCCCAGAGAAAAGACTGAAAGTAAAGAGGAGGTCATGTCAGGTCAGTCTAAGGCTGACAGATGAGCAGAACACCCGTTTACCACTCCGGACCTCTACACAGCATTCCCTTAGCTGGCATCAGGCCCACCCCCTCCTCCTGGGACCCAGCCTGCTGCAGCTGTGAGTGTCCCTTCTAAACCATCCCCTCAGCATGAGAGCGAGCCCCAACTGTGCCATGTCCTTTCCTGAAGTCTTATTAATGTGCATGGACCCAGTAAAATAAACAAAGAAATTAAATAATCTCACAGTCACAAGGCCTCTCTCATTGTTTATGCATTGCTAACCAAAGGGAGGTGTTTTGGTGAGGGTGTGATATTGTATTCCAGCTGGTTGAAGCTGCTTTCTCTTGCTAGAAGTTTGTTACAGGGTAAGATTTTACATTTTTACAAATTTCTAAATCATTTCTTAAATTACATTTATATAAACAGTATAATACAGTGATATACAGGGAATCTCATATTGATATAATCTGCTCTGTGGGTATAATTACTTCTCTATTACTCATTTTGCACATTTCCTTACATGGGTAATTTTCTTAAAGACCAGTGAGCACTTACTGTACTGTACTGAAGAGACAGATTTGACTTTATAAAATGCATATCACATGAAGGCATTTTTCTTTGTCTGATGGCACATTCTTATTTAAAGTTGTTTATATATATAAGAGGTTGTAACAATAACGAAATATCCCAGGCTAACTCAGCTCACTCAACCCCCTGAGAGAGCGCATTTACCCACTGCACGCACTCAACCCCCTGAGAGAGCGCATTTACCCACTGCATGCACTCAACCCCCTGAGAGAGCGCATTTACCCACTGCATGCACTCAACCCCCTGAGAGAGCGCATTTACCCACTGCATGCACTCAACCCCCTGAGGGAGCGCATTTACCCACTGCATGCACTCAACCCCCTGAGGGAGCGCATTTACCCACTGCATGCACTCAACCCCCTGAGAGAGCGCATTTACCTGCTGCATGCACTCAACCCCCTGAGAGAGCGCATTTACCCACTGCATGCACTCAACCCCCTGAGGGAGCGCATTTACCCGCTGCATGCACTCAACCCCCTGAGAGAGCGCATTTACCCACTGCATGCACTCAACCCCCTGAGGGAGCGCATTTACCCACTGCATGCACTCAACCCCCTGAGGGAGCGCATTTACCCACTGCACACACTCAACCCCCTGAGAGAGCGCATTTACCCACTGCATGCACTCAACCCCCTGAGGGAGCGTTTGCCAGCAGGGCTCCTCACACAAATGTATTTTCTCTGAATACACTTGCATGACAGAGGACTGATTAATTCATCTCAAAGTCGCATTTTCAATAGAGGCATGAATTAGAATGAACACAAGCTGTTACAAACACACCAGGATCACTGAAACCACTGAGGCTTAACATAGAGATTAAAGGAAAACAAAATACAAAACAAATATGATATTTACTTTAATCTAAGCAATATTGTTTTATTTATTTACAATAATTCACAAACATGTACATGATAATGTCTCCCAGTCTTTCTCTCAAATCAATACCCTACGCTGCGCTGTGATGTTTATACCCTACACTGTGGTGTTTATACCCTACGCTGTGGTGTATATACCCTACACTATGATGTTTATACCCTACGCTGTGGTGTATATACCCTACACTATGATGTTTATACCGTACGCTGTGATGTATATACCCTACACTGTGATGTTTATACTGACCCTAACCCTATACTGACCCTCCCACTATACTGACCCTAACCCTATACTGACCCTCCCACTATACTGACCCTAACCCTATACTGACCCGACCACAATACTGACCCTAACCCTATACTGACCCTCCCACTCTACTGACCCTCCAGGAATGGAAGCCATGGGAACAGATAAATGAGAACACAATGGTACACAAACAGCAATAAATAGCGAACTTCAGCATGAGGTGAACAGACATGACAGCCGAGTGCGGCCTGAGGCATTTAGTGATGCATGCTGATCCTGACAGCCAGTCCCACACATCTCTGTGTGATGGGAGAGGCAGGTGGGGGGGTGAGAGGCAGGGGGCAGGAGGGTGGGGGGGGTGTAAGTCACCAGTGTGTTTTTGGCACAGCCTTGTGCCCCTGACTTGCTGCTGGGAGGTGTGTGATGTGCTCACGTGACCTGGTGACCTCTAATCTTATTTATTTTATTTATATCCTTTATTTAAGCAGAGGGGAACCCATTTTTTCAGGGGTGTCCTGCATTTTTACAATAATATGAAAGACAAGGCTCAAATATTTGGCTGAAATCTATGGTGTACTAGTCGATTTACGGACGCCATGTTTATTTTTTTGCTTTTCAGGAGTGGGAGTGTGGGCAGAAGATGGGAGGGATGGTCGTGTCATTCCTGGTCTGTTAACCAATCAACACAGAGCATGTGAACAAAACTGCAACCCCCACCCAAAATGTCCAGTTCAGCTCAGAAGGGTGAGAAACTCACTGGATTTATGTAATTTTTGAATACATTTCAATATTTTTTTCTCTTAAAATGTGTTTGGTATACCTTCTTAATTAATTTAAAATAACAGATAAATGGTGTGATAGGGGACCTTTAACCCTGTAAAAGTGTGACAGTCACAGCTGCCTCTGCTCTGTTTACCGGCCCCTGCTGCTCCTTACTCTTTAACATTATAGAACAGGTTGCTTTTCAGAATCAACATTTCCCATCTCCGAAAGGAAAACACGCAACCCTGACCAGACGTAACACGCAACCCTGACCAGACGTAACACGCAACCCTGACCAGACGTAACACGCAACCCTGACCAGACGTAACACGCAACCCTGACCAGACGTAACACGCAACCCTGACCAGATGTAACGCGCAACCCTGACCAGATGTAACGCACAACCCTGACCAGATGTAACGCACAACCCTGACCAGACGTAACACACAACCCTGACCAGACGTAACGCACAACCCTGACCAGACGTAGCGCTTCCGTTCTTCCCACATGCCTGGTTAAGTGAGAATGGAGTGCCAGGGTTCAGTTAATGACTGTTTGACTTGAGGCTTCAAATAGGCACTGTTTTCATCCCTTATAGTTGGTGGACTGAAATATGTGCCAAATAACAGACTTAGGGAGCAGAAGCAGGGTGACCTCCATGTGATCCTGGGTATAAAGCCGTTCATGAGAGGCCTTGAGTGATCACATGGGGCCTCGTTTTCCCTCTGTGTCTCCAGAGAGAGCCATAGCACTGTTCCGCTTCCAGACCCTAACCCTAATAACCCTGACCTCGACCCCCGACCCCCAACCTCCAGGTCTGGATGGCGTATACCCAAGGGTACTCAAAGAGTTAGGTGAGATCATCTTTAAGTATTTTAGACCATCTTTAGAAACTGTATTAATACCGGACAACTAGAAATTAATACAATGCCAATATATAAGGAGGACTGTACTGATCCAGGAAAATACAGGCCTGTCGGTTTAACTTGCATCTCATGTAAGATACTGGAATATGTTCTTGAAAATAACCTTAGGGATAGACCTCATGGTTTTCACAAGGGAAGATCATGCCTGACAAACCTTTAGACATTCTTTGAGGAAGCTACCGAGTGCCTTAAGTGTAGCAAGGCTTATAATATTATATAATTAAATTTCCAAAGTGCATTTGATGAGGTACATCATGAGAGATTCATTATCAAAATGAAGACAGTAGGAATTACAAGAGGTAATCTTCAGAGTGGGTTTCACTACAGTGTAGATCATGAAGAGAATTGGGGATAGAATCTTATCTGAGCAGGTTACTCTGGGAAGTGGAGTTCACCAGGATTGGTGGTGGGAGCACTACTGTTCCTCATTCACATAAATGACCTTGACAGGGACATTGCAAATACATTAGTTATATTTGCAAATGAGACAAAATGTATCACCTAACAATTTGGAATCTACTAAAGTAATCCAAGAAGATTTAAACCAAAGCTGAAGTGGGTGGAAACCTGTCAAATGAGATTTTAGATAAATGTAAAGTTCTGCATGTGGGAAATAAAAACATAAAGTAGTATTACTTTAACAGAGGTATAAAATTTGAATTTGCTAAAATTGAAAGAGTTGGGAGTAATAGTTGATCAAAGCCTGTCAGGTTCTAGGCACTGTGCTATAACAGTAAAAAAAAAAAGGTCAACAGGATCCAAAAATAATAAATCCAAGGAAGTTGCACAATATCTTTGTCGGACCTTACTTAGAAACGTATATTCCACACAGACATTAGGAAGCATTTTTTCACACATTACGTAGTCACTTTGTGAAATCTGGGGGTTAAAGACCAGGCTTGATACGGTGCTCGATACTTTCTAGTGTAGGTATAGGTATAGGTAGTAGAGGTAAATGGTGAGCATTAGGTATGCTTTAATGGTAGGCAAACGGTGAGCATTGTTGGGCTGAATGGGCCTGTTCTCATCTTTATGCTAAGGTATGCTATCTTATAAAGAAGATCAGCATGTTTTCTCTTGTCAGTGATCTTGTGATTTTCCCATTTCATGGAAAATAGTTAGACAATGAGGGAAAACATACTGTGGATTGGGACTAATAACTTTTTATTGTTTTACAAAAATCTCCAAGGCAAGTGAACCTGGCATAATTTGCTGAGTAGGTGGAATTAATATTTATGAGTGATTTACAGAAATGATTTTTAACATGAAATCAAAGTGGCATACATAATACTGTGATTGTGGTGCTTATGAGGGGGTGAAAATGATAGATAATTACAGTGCTTTGATGAAAGGGTTATTTCTGCCGTGTGGCTGAAGAGGCTGCAAGGAATAACATTACCACGCAAACCCATGTGCTACTTTCAATAAAAAACCTGTAGAAATTGAGAAACCGGGTTATATCTTAACCTTAATTTAGCAACTAGATTAAGTGGAAAGCATTCATTTTCTCCATGTGTGGGTGCGTCTTTTGTCAAGGTAAATGTTGTGTTATTAGGATCAATCATAACTACTGATTTAATGCATTTGGCCCAAGCCAGCGATGAATGGCATATCAGCTCACTGCATGAAGCCCCTGAGGTCTGAAGGCCCAGGGAACAAGGACAGTTCAATATGAAAATAACATCATTTGGCAGATCTGGTGCAGAAGTCATGGACAGTCTGTATGCTCACCATCTATAGGTGGATGAGCATCACAGATCATATTTAAAGAAATCTTTAAAATCATACAGAGGCTAGTATTTCGCTGTATTTACTAATTTACTAATTTAGCACAAACTCTGTTTTTGCTCTTTGTGTTAAGGGCAATATGTGGAGCATTCCACACACATCATCATGTGAGCCAGCAGAACTGCATTTAGTGTCTGTGTAAGTAAATCTGTTCACAATGTCTAGTGAGTATAAATGAGATCCAAAATACCCCTAAATTTGTTGTGGTGATGGGATATGTAGTTTTCAGGTCATTAATTCAGACCACACACCAAATGAAGAAAGGACATGCATTACTTCTGGGGCATTTAGTTTTTCCTGTGGAGACATTACACAGATGATATTACCTGAGTCACAGTTCTGCACACTATCAGCAGGTTATTTCACTGTATTCCTCTAGACATGCAGGATACCCACTGAGCTTTTTGATGTGCCTGTTCAGCTTCTGTTTTCTGTGCTGGTATGTGCATGCTAAATGAATTGGTCTCTGGGGATTGTAGGCTGGAAACATGCTTGACTGTTCTACCTGTGCATGGAGTGGTTGTGTCCCAGGTGACATGGCGCACACACTCTTCTGCTTGCTTTTTGTTGGACTAGAGGTTTAACAGATTTATCCACTAGGGGGCAGATCAGGGCTTCTCTTCAAGTGTTTCCGCCATCCCTCCTGGCTTCCTAGCATGTCACATCCCTAGCCGTAAAATGTGCTGCCCCCGTGGTTTACGCAGGTATCGCCCCTCTTGATTTAAATCAAGTACTGTATGTGTACAGCCGATCGGTCTCGTCAGTTGGATCTGTCTGAAATGGGAGGCAGGGGTGTAGAGGCAGAGTAAATGGTGCTCTGCTGTAGTACAGGAGAGTGATTTCTGCTGCTATAAGGCCAACATACTCCCTGAGGTGTTTCATTTACTTTACTTCCCCTCTCTAATGACGTTGTAGAGCTTTTTCAGTTGGCTATCTATGATATGGTTACTCAGAAGCATTTAGTGACATTGTTCTGAAAAACACTTACTAAATAAATTTTAAAAAGTGTTTCAGTCACCAGGAGCTCATTAATGTCATCCACAGCCACAAGATGTTTCCTGGCATTAAAGCAATCCGGCTTAATCAAGAAAAAACATGTTTGGCCTGGATGTTGGTTCCCATGGAGACTGGATTTAAAAGGTAACCAAAGGGCTGTTTTTATAATATTGGACAGGCTGAAATGTGTTGGGGGGCTGTGCTAATATGCTATCCTGGCTGAAACCTGCATTCAGGGACGGACCGAGCTGCAGGCTGATAAATGTGCCTCTTTAATGAAATGTCACCGGTAAAGTTCTGTCATTACTCCTTTAAAGGTTCTACCAGAAAGGCTCATCAAAGAGGTTAACCCTCCTGTTGCCCTCAGGGTCAAAAATGACCCTATCCTGAAACACAAGTAAATTGCTAAGACAGATCACTGAGACAGACTAGTCTGTATGTCAGTTTGCACTAGCAGGTTTCAGTTCTGATCACATACTGAAGCACTTTTAAAGCTACTTATTCAGAGAAAGCAATGGTTTTTTAAACAATTTATATTTCTACAGATATCTTCGCTTCAGATATCAGTACTGCATCTCATTGTGGCACAATAGCTTCCCCTATTGGGCATTAATGGAACACTGGACACAAAGGAACTGGGATTGAGGTGATTTTTATGTTTTTGCCTCAACCCTGGTAAAGCACAGGGCTTTAATACAGGGTTTTATAAAGACTATACCAGCATGTTCCCGTTTAAAGCCACCAGTATTTACAATACATTTCAACCATGATGGGCATTGTATTTGGGTTCTATTTGGAGTTTTTATGCCCTGACTGATGTCCCATACACTGTGTAGTTTTCTCTTCTAAGCCTGTGTTGTATCAAGACATTTTACAAACAGGCAGGATAATAAGCTTCTTTGCAAACGCAAAGTCTGCGGCGTCGCAACGTCATGAAAATTGCTTGTACTCTGCCCTCTGCTGGTCAAAGTACATCATGGCATGATTACAGTGATGTCATCCAGAGGGAAATGGGAGCATACTCCTCTGAAGAATCTGCTTCCCTCTGCAGCTTCAATCAGTCAATTCAGCACCAGTGTCTCATCATGAATTTTAACAAATGAGTTCATCGTTTTTCAAAGCAGGTTAACAATGAGACAAATGGTAAGTTATAACTATAGCAGGGACGCAGATGGCGGAGGGAGGGGGGGATACGTCCCCCCCAGTTTCATAGGGACCCCTATCCGTCCCCCCAGATTGGGGTAGTTGTATAAGCTTAAAAGTTGAGACCATTCTTTTGCTCACAGTTTGGTCCCCCCCACTTCAAAAATCTCTCCTGCACCCCTGAACTATAGTATCAACACCATTTAGGTGGTCATGTTAAGGGTAAATATGGACAAAACTCCAAGAATAAAAAAAAAAGAACTTTTAAGTGATTTTGGACAACAGTTTTGAGACCTGCTGTTGTTATGTATTACTCCGATATTGCATTTCTTCTGTTAAATACTGCAGTGAGTTCTTGCTACTGGGAATAACCTTGATTTAAATCTCGATTTAGAAAGGCAGTCCTTTATTCAGGCTATAAAAATATGATGTTTTTTTTGTGTGAATGAACAATGGGCTGCTGTTTGTGATCTGCCTTGAATTATATGAATTATACCAAAGTATGGATTCACATAGCATGTGTCTTCAACTTAGACTCAGTTAAATTCCAGTGCTAATGTTTTTCTTCAGTTTGCGTGCAGTGTACACCAAAATGAATTAAAAGTGTGTTTGGAGAGAATAAGTAATGATTTCATATCTGCAAGTCAAAGTTCAGGGCTAGTGGTTACAGAAAAAATGATTTTCAGCCAGCAAGACTTCATGTTTTAGGATAAAGGACTTTGCATTTTTATTCCATAGCTCAGTGTCCACAGTCATCCTTTCAAAACTGACCTCTACAGTCCTGAACTCTTTTACTGCAATCTCAGATCTCAGCACTTCTTATCATACAAATCCAGCAGCTTAATTTCAGCACAGAAAAGATGGGATGTAAATGGACCGTGAAATGTCTGCTAATTGCAACAAGGTTGCAGTGAATGTAGGACTGCCAGTATACTTCACAGAAGATCAAATTACGACTCAGTAACTCTACTGAGTCGCAGAAGGCAAAACAAATAACATAATGAGTTCATGACTTTGCCATGAAGTGTAATCGCACTGCACTCAAATATGAAATGGAGGATAAGCATAATTAAGAAGCATTTGTGGAGCTTTGAAGTGGAACCTTCAATTTTGCAATGCAAGTAATTGAATAAACACAGACCTGGCCAATTTACACTCCTATTCATAGCCTGCATGGCTCAATAGCCTATGAAATTTTTATATTTCACATGCAAGCCCAAGCACTGTTTATACAACTTTCAGAAAAAGTGTTCCTTTTCAACAACAAAGCTGAAGCATTGTGTAAATGTTGCTGTGATACTGTGGCATTGTGGGGTCAGTATGAAGATGCTAGAATGTGTGCATAGTGAGAACAATATGGTTTAGCTGTGTCTCTGGCAGGGGAAACAGAATTAGGTGAAGAGGCGATGGGAGGAATGGTGTTCTTATGTAACTCAAACCTTACAGGGTACCTGACCAGCTGAATCTGCTCAAAGACCCACCAACCCTGAACTCAGCTGACTCTTTAGAACTCCACCAGCTCTTTAGAATGTCACCAACTCTTTAGAACTCCACCAACTCTTTAGAACTCCACCAACTCTTTAGAACTCCACCAACTCTTTAGAACTCCACCAACTTTTTAGAACTCCACCAGCTCTTTAGAATGTCACCAACTCTTTAGAACTCCACCAGCTCTTTAGAACTCCACCAACTCTTTAGAACTCCACCAACTTTTTAGAACTCCACCAACTCTTTAGAACTCCACCAGCTCTTTAGAATGTCACCAGCTCTTTAGAACTCCACCTACTCTTTAGAACTCCACCAACTCTTTAGAACTCCACCAGCTCTTTAGAATGTCACCAGCTCTTTAGAACTCCACCTACTCTTTAGAACTCCACCAACTCTTTAGAACTCTGCTAACTGCAGGATTTCAGTAACTCTGCAGGACTTCACTAACTCTGGATTTGTGGCTGTCACTAAACATAATTCATTGTATTTCCATTGCAAATATTTTATAGTCAATGAAACACCATAATCACCCACCCAAAAAATAAATACAGTGCAGTCAACGTGCTCTAAAAGCATTTTAAAAGTATTTCAAATAAACATTACTGGCTGAATTTGAATTATATAAAGTCAATTGATAATAAGGTTTCATTTAGAAACCATGGAATGGAAAGTGTTTGTTTAGGTTTCCCACTGGTCACAGTCGAAGAAACAACTTTGGCTGAACCCAGACCTCATTCCTCTCCCCCATCAGCAACTCCAGTATGTACTCAACTATCCTGGAAATGCTGGTATTGGGGGCTCAGATACACTCTGGGTGTGAAGTCCTGCACAAAGCAACAGTGTGCAGCCAGAACAAGGCAACTGAACAATTCATCTTTTGATAATTTAATTTAGGTTTAAAGGTAAAGTAATTAATAAATAAATAAATAAATAAATAACTTAATTACATGGTTCAAAAACTAAAGAGAAAAGAAATTATCCTTTTTTTCCGTAGAAACAGAAATCAGGTTTGTGGTCCAGTAGCCAGAGAAGCGAATGGGATGTCTGTAATGTGTGATCTCCCAACCTGAATATAGAAAGACAGTTGGTGTCAAAAGTCAACAGTGTAGTTTAAAAGAAAACATTATTCAGCATTAATAATTGTACTGCTATCTAGTGTTATAGATTATTATTATTATTATTATTATTATTTACCCCCAGGTATATTCCGTCTTCCCTTTGCATTAAGGCCATTGTTGTGTGTGTGTGTGTGTGTGTGTGTTGTGTTTGTGTACTGTGTGCTGGACTGTATCATAAGTTCAGCCCAGTAAGCATTTCTCACCTCCTATAAAAAGCCAAATTCATTAGTTAAAAGAGGAACTATTGCGCTTGACATTTGCAGTTGGACATTAAGTTGCTGATATAAGTTGATAAATTTACCCATGCTGTTGTGTTGTTGGTAAAAGTAAAGGTCTTTGCTGAGTCACTGGAGTCATTGCAAATGTTCTGAGCTATGATGAGTAAGGATAGCTGCACCATGTAATTTATATAGCAAATCACTGTGGTGTCACCTTTAAAAAGAATAACCATATGCAGAATTGTTAGTAGTCCCAGTGCGTGAGATTGCCTTGTTCAAGCGTGCTTGAGCTATTGCTCAATAACGCATTTGCTGTAAGATATGTGTTTCAGCTGCTTTTGATAAACACGTTCTGCTGCCTGTGCACAAAAGAGGATTAGAACCTAAATACCTCAGCAAGGGGCTAATATGCTATGAAGAGTCCAGTAATGACACAGTTTAATTAACTTCTTGAGACCACAGGCATGGAGATGAAATGCAGGCTGGTTTAAACCCATTACAAAGCAAACTATTTACCTGCTAACTTTCCACTGAGTCTCTGCACAGTTCTTAATCCCTTTTACAGGAATTAGCAGCACCTCTATTCTTCCCTCGGAGAGACGGCTGTGTCCCCTCTTCCCCCCCCTTCAGACCCCATAAGATTCATTTAAAGCCAAAGCCCTCATTACGCATTGCCCCCCTAATACAGACTGTGGCATGTGTGGCTTGCTGGTAAACTGCGATATTAATGTCAGGTAAAGGTAAAGCAAATTAGACATTCTGCTACCATAATCATATGTCGGAATGTTTCAGTATTCAAGCATTTATAAATTAAGCATGAGTCAGTGTTTTGCCTTAGCATAACTATTTTCAGGAATGGTAAATAACGCAGGCAGTCCTATATCTTACACCTGTCAGGCTCTGTGGGCCATTTCCCACAGGTCTGTGGGAGGGATCAGGCATTGGTTTGGGGTCTGATGGCCTGAGAGATGCACCACACCTTGGGTCTTCTCCATTAACTACTGTGTTTGGTTTGGGTCAATTTTACCCATTTAAAACGTTTAGTATAAAAGGAATGACACTTGAGTGATGTATTTAATAACCAGTTACTAAACCAGCATACATTTGGTTTTTGTTTTATATGTTTTGTGTTTACTCAGGTTTCCTCTGTCTAATATTGCATTTGTCTAAAGATCTGAAACCATTCAGTGTGACAAATATGCAATAATCGACTAAATCAGAATGGGGGGAAATAATTTTTCACAGCACTGTATGACCTGTGGAATTATTGTCCACCTTAATGAAAGTGATTATCATGTAATCATTTCATGCAGTGCTAGGCTAAAATTCCTTCTACTTACATTTTACGATGCCTTTAAGTTTATATGACCTCAAATTGATAAATATCCTTTGCAAACCGGTTGAATCTAAATGGTTGCTCTATGCTCCAGGTACCTGCTTTACTCTATGCTCCCAGTACCTGCTTTACTCTATGCTCCAGGTACCTGCTTTACTCTCTGCTCCAGGTACCTGCTTTACTCTATGCTCCCTGCTTTACTCTATGCTCCAGGTACCTGCTTTACTCTATGCTCCAGGTACCTGCTTTACTCTGTGCTCCAGGTACCTGCTTTACTCTATGCTCCCTGCTTTACTCTGTGCTCCAGGTACCTGCTTTACTCTATGCTCCCTGCTTTACTCTATGCTCCAGGTACCTGCTTTACTCTATGCTCCCGGTACCTGCTTTACTCTATGCTCCAGGTACCTGCTTTACTCTATGCTCCCTGCTTTACTCTATGCTCCCAGTACCTGCTTTACTCTATGCTCCCTGCTTTACTCTATGCTCCCGGTACCTGCTTTACTCTATGCTCCAGGTACCTGCTTTACTCTATGCTCCCGGTACCTGCTTTACTCTCTGCTCCAGGTACCTGCTTTACTCTCTGCTCCAGGTACCTGCTTTACTCTATGCTCCAGGTACCTGCTTTACTCTATGCTCCCTGCTTTACTCTATGCTCCAGGTACCTGCTTTACTCTATGCTCCAGGTACCTGCTTTACTCTATGCTCCAGGTACCTGCTTTACTCTATGCTCCCTGCTTTACTCTATGCTCCAGGTACCTGCTTTACTCTATGCTCCAGGTATCTGCTTTACTCTATGCTCCAGACACCTGCTTTACTGTGGACAGTGAGGGCCGTGGACCGTCTATGGGTGGGCATCAGACACTGGTCACAGGGTGCCATTCCTACTGAATGCAAGCGGAGGGACTGGCCATTGCTTATATTTTTGTATACAGAAAGCACAGAAGAGCAAGCAGGAGTAAGGTGGCAGGGATAAAAACACATTATCTATCTCCGGGGGCGATATAGCTCAGGAGGTAAGACCGATTGTCTGGCAGTCGGAGGGTTGCCGGTCCAAACCCCGCCCTGAGCAAGTGTCCTTGAGCAAGACACCTAACCCCTAACCTCTAACTGCTCTGGCGAATGAGAGGCGTCAATTGTAAAGCGCTTTGGATAAAAGCACTATATAAATGCAGTCCATTTACCATCCATTTCATTTTAATCTGTAATTGAAATGTTTATAACATTTTGTTATTAAGAGTGCAGAAATGAGCTATAGAAACCTGATATGCCTAGAGGTAGCCTGATGTATATGCTTTGTAAAGCATGCAGATGATATTGTTTTATGAGGTGTTTGTGAGTTTGTGCTGCCCTCCATTTTGAATTTCATGTCTGAAAGAGCCCCAGTGAGCGAGTATCTCGCTGCTCCTGCATCACAGTGGAGAAAATCACATTTAAAAAGAGTACGAGAGGCGGCTACTGAAGCCTGTGTTTTCCGCACTCAGACAAATCAAACAAAGTAAAACATGCCTTTAATGTTTGGTGAAAATGTTCACATCGGCCCCCTTCTTGGGCCACACAAACATATCCAGCAGATACCAGCTGCAGATATCAGCCACCCGTCTGGATATTTTGCCAAGGCCCATTTCTCTGTAAACACACACGAGCAGGTTTTCCTGTGGAAAGGGCCTAGTTGGCCACATCTCTGTTTTCAGAGCAATGTTGCTGTATATTTATGGGAAGAGGGCATTACTTTGTCAGACTAATTGGTCTGGTGAGATGTAAACATAGATTTACTTTCACTGTTTCAACAAATACAACCTCAACTCCTGAGAGAACTGTCTCTTCCAAGCCTAAGAGAAACCTGTACGTTGAGCCTCATCCAGTAAGAAGTTCTTAAAGAGATGAGATTGTGGGTATGGTGTCTTATTGAAATCCTATTAGTGCAGGATAAATCATTGCGGTTTGTTATAATTGCTAAAATGTTAGAAAAAATATAAACCACAAGCAAGACCAATCTAAACACGTGTTTCCTTTGTTTTGGAGATTTCTTGGAGTTTAAAAAAATTGTTTAATGTTTGTGTCTTTAATGCAGGCAATTTCAATAGGAAAAAATGGTTAAGAACATCTACTGCAGTGATGTGGTTCTGAGAGTCTGGTGGCCTGTGTCCTGTAGGGGCATCTGGGGCTCTAACTGCCTGATATTGTTTCCATGTAAGAAGCATTGTGTATATGTGGCGCTGTTTTATTGGCTGATGTGTGTATGGATTGATTTCATTGGCTGTATTTGTCAGGTGGTTCTCTGCCCAGATCTCTACTCTGGTTCCCAGTGTCATTCACAATTTGGCTAATAACAACTCTGATGTAATGTTTGCTGGTCCCACTGTTGCAATTCCTTAGAACTCTCCTTACTGAATTCCTTGATGAGGTCTCTCCCAAATTATATTGACATTTTTGGTGAAGGAACTTCAAAAGTAAGATCTTCTCTCCCAGATTTAATGGCCAGGGGCATGTGTGCATTCAGCTGTGAAATAGTAGCCCATGGCAGATGACACTGTGCAAAGAGTGATATCATGATGAATATATAACTGATGATGTATAACTGTGTGTTTGGCTGCATGACTGTGTGTTTGATTGCTGTATGTCTGTGTGTTTGGCATATATGAATATATAACTGATGATGTATAACTGTGTGTTTGATGGTTGTATGGCTGTGTGTTTGATGGCTGTATGTTTGTATGTTTGATGACCTTGTGACTGAGTGTTTGATGGCTATATAACTGTGTGTTTGATGGCTGTATGGTTGTGGGTTTAACGGCCAAATGGTTGTGTGTTTGATGGCTGTATGGTTGTGGGTTTAACGGCCAAATGGTTGTGGGTTTGATGGCTGTATGACTCTGTGTTTGATGGTTGTATGGTTGCGTGTTTGATGGTTGTATGGTTGCGTGTTTGATGGCTGTATGGTTGCGTGTTTGATGGCTGTATAACTGTGTGTTTGATGGTTGTATGACTGTGTGTTTGATGGCTGTATGGTTGCGTGTTTGATGGCTGTATAACTGTGTGTTTGATGGTTGTATGGTTGCGTGTTTGATGGCTGTATGGTTGCGTGTTTGATGGCTGTATAACTGTGTGTTTGATGGTTGTATGGCTGTGTGTTTGATGGCTGTATGTTTGTATGTTTGATGACCTTGTGACTGAGTGTTTGATGGCTATATAACTGTGTGTTTGATGGCTGTATGGTTGTGGGTTTAACGGCCAAATGGTTGTGGGTTTGATGGTTATATGGTTGCGTGTTTGTTGGCTGTATGTTTGCGTGTTTGATGGCTGTATGACTGCATGTTTGATGGTCGTATAACTGTGTGTTTGATGGCCATTTAACTGTGTTTTTATGACCGTATAACTGTGTTTGATGGTCGTATGACTCTGTAAGTGTGGTTATGTTTGTCAGAGCTGCTGTGTGACCTGCCACAGAGAGCAGAGTAGAGCTGCTGTGATTGGGCTGTTTTGCTAACCTGAAGCGCCCTGGTCAAATGCGTCATAAAGATGCCATCCCTCCTCACTACCACCAGAGGGAGTGCCAGATAGGATGAGCGAAGAGACCTGCTTCTTCATGTCAGGTCAGGGTCAGTACAACAAAATGGAATTGCATTCATACCACAGGAATGTCACAGCTTGCTCCATTGCAGGGGAACATGGAGAATTTAAACATCCTGTGATGCACGTAAATATAGCACTGTGCTACTTACGCACTACAGTACCGTTGAGCAGTGAAACCCCGGGTGTAATTTAAAAATGCGTCAGGTCATCAGGGTCGGCACATTTGTGTTGTGTGTTATGTGCTAGACTGGAGCCCTACAGCTAGTAGACTTATTAAATGTACAGGTTTTAATCTTCAATTGTGTTAGAGCTTTGCTTTCATTTTTGCATTAATTGGCAGTTTATGCTTTCATGCTTTTAGACTTCAGTCAGACCGCTAAAAACGATAAAATCCTGAACAATCCCCCTTGCTAGACCGATGCCCCCCTCCTCCATAAACTCTCTATATTAAAAAGCTCCAGGGATGTGGCTCGCTGGCTATTCATTAGCATACCTGCCCCAGAAAGCTTGGGCTTGGACAGAAATGCCTCATTGTTCTTGCTGACAATGCTGATGTGTTTTCTGTGACTTTTGCACGACTTTGTTGTGTATTTTGAGTTTTATAAACGGGTTGTGGTGCAGGGTTTATATGTGGACAGGACTCTATGTCTCTGGGCCTATGCCCTTCACCACAGTGAGATGCAGCGCTGGCTTTAATAATCTGTATCAGGGCTTGAGTGACAGGTCTGTTGGCATGGAAACGGGAAGCATCATGGTCTGGACACCTTTGTGTAGCTGCAGCGCTTCTATGAGAAAAGGAAGCCCATGGCTGTGTGCAATAAAGCATTTATGTGCTGGCCTCTGTGTGGCTAATCTTTGTCATTCCACGTCCACACACATTCTGGTGCTTACCTCCATGTTTATTGATGATGGTTTTGTGAAGGATATTTTGGCTGTTCTCAAAGCCTAGTTCAATATCCATACAGTATTTAAAAATTTCTTATTTCTGTTTCATCAGTAATACGATTGTTGTATGACCTGTTTTTAGCTGTTTTGGTTCATTCTCACATGCATATGCCTGCCTTGTTTTTGTGGAAAGTGCTTTAAAGGAGAGGTGCTGTTTGCTTGTGAGAACAGCTCAGCCTTTAAAGTGCTCAAGTTCACATTCATACATGAAAAGCATAAAACAAGCAGAATGATGATTTGTTTCTAGACATTTTAATTTAATATCAAAAAGAAACATGGGAACATTATCTTTGATAATATTTATAAAACTGTACAGAACAGGTCCTTTCAAAGGAACATTCAGGTACTAATTGATATGTTTCACATATGTTACATACATGTTGCATATCTTTCTGCATATTCCCATGTGTGCACTGCATGCTATGCACTCAGTTTTTGTTGTTCCAGTAAATCTCCAACATTCATTCTGGGTCAAATTTCAGTGACATTTTAAAACCCAACAGAGCTGTTATCTGAAGTGCTTTATAATTGCCAGACTGCAAACTGCAATAAGTGCTGGACAGAGACTTACCAGCAGCCCCACCTGTAACCAAAACACAAAACTTTATTTCACATTATAGATGCATATTTATGCAGTGAACCATGTTGAATCTGTCATGGTGAAACTAACCCAAAATAAATGGAAAAAACCAACTCAAGTGCTTAATCAAACCACATGACACATGATCACCCTTTGCTTTGAGTAAAAAATTGAACTGATTATTACATTTCCATTATAAATATAATTACACCAGTCCTGAGCGGGCCATGACATTTTTCATTCTGATTATACAATGTTAAAGCTCGCTGCTGACGGATGTGCAACGGTACCATGACACCTTTCTGTCACAGAAGTAAGAAAAATGGCACTGAGGAAAAACTGTGCTGCAGTTAACAGGAATAAAAGTGCTCTGGAAAATGCAGAAGGAAATAAATACTTCCATAAACAATGAAAATCAGTTAATGGGCTTCCATGTCATCATATTTGATCAGGCAATCTGTCAGAAGCACGTTCTAGGAGACTGAACCTGGCAGCCAGGCGGGTGTGGGGCCAGGTTACAGTAAACCCTGTTCAGCCTGTGGGGCCAGGTTACAGTAAACCCTGTTCAGTGTGTGGGGCTAAACCCTGTTCAGCTTGTGGAGCCAGATTACAGTAAACCCTGTTCAGTGTGTGGGGCCAGGTTACAGTAAACCCTGTTCAGCCTGTGGAGCCAGGTTACAGTAAACCCTGTTCAGCGTGTGGGGCCAGATTACAGTAAACCCTGTTCAGTGTGTGGGGCCAGGTTACAGTAAACCCTGTTCAGCCTGTGGAGCCAGGTTACAGTAAACCCTGTTCAGCGTGTGGGGCCAGGTTACAGTAAACCCTGTTCAGCCTGTGGAGCCAGGTTACAGTAAACCCTGTTCAGCCTGTGGGGCCAGGTTACAGTAAACCCTGTTCAGCCTGTGGGGCTAGGTTACTGTAAACTGTTCAGTGTGTGTCGCTAGGTTACAGTAAACCCTGTTCAGCTTGTGGAGCCAGGTTACAGTAAACCCCGTTCAGTGTGTGGGGCCAGGTTACAGTAAACCCTGTTCAGCCTGTGGGGCCAGGTTACAGTAAACCCTGTTCAGCCTGTGGGGCCAGGTTACAGTAAACCCTGTTCAGTGTGTGGGGCCAGGTTACAGTAAACCCTGTTCAGCCTGTGGAGCCAGGTTACAGTAAACCCTGTTCAGCCTGTGGAGCCAGGTTACAGTAAACCCTGTTCAACGTGTGGAGCCAGGTTACAGTAAACCCTGTTCAGAGTGTGTCGCTAGGTTACAGTAAACCCTGTTCAGCCTGTGGGGCCAGGTTACAGTAAACTGTTCAGTGTGTGTCGCTAGGTTACAGTAAACCCTGTTCAGCTTGTGGAGCCAGGTTACAGTAAACCCCGTTCAGTGTGTGGGGCCAGGTTACAGTAAACCCCGTTCAGTGTGTGGGGCCAGGTTACAGTAAACCCTGTTCAGCGTGTGGAGCCAGATTACAGTAAACCCCGTTCAGAGTGTGTTGCTAGGTTACAGCAAACCCTGTTCAGAATGTGGGGCCAGGTTACAGTAAACCCTGTTCAGCGTGTGGAGCCAGGTTACAGTAAACCCTGTTCAGTGTGTGGGGCCAGGTTACAGTAACCTGTTCAGGATGTTTATAGGCCTCCTGAGAGACTGCAAGTCTGCACCCCAGAGTGTTACTCAGGCCTGCATAATATGACTGAAGCTCAGGACACGATGGGAGCCAGGTGTGTTTCACCTGTCTCTGTCGCCCATTATTCATATCACACAGGTGGTCTCTGCTGGACTCAGGACAGGTGGTACATGCTGTACCCAATGGGCGTGGCATAGAATGCCGCGGGCGAAACGGGCAGCACGGGTCGCTGGAAGTAGGACTGTCCGTAGAGCGTGGTGGCGGACTGGACCGGAGCGCTGAGGGGGAACGGGAGCGTGAACCCGGGGTGGAGCAGCGGTTTGGCGACCATCTTGAGCTTCTCCAGCTCGGCCTCCTGCAGTCTCTTGGCCTTGGCGCGCCGGTTCTGGAACCAGATCTTCACCTGTGTCTCAGTCAGGCAGAGCGAGCCGGAGAACTCAGCCCGCTCGGCGATGGACAGGTACTGTTTCTGACGGAACTTGCGCTCCAGAGCGAGCAGCTGGGACGTGGTGAAGGGGGTGCGTGGCTTCCTGTTGGTCTTGTGCTTCCTCAGGGCACAGGAGCTTGGATTGAGCTGCCCTGAGGACACACAGGCATTAGCATGGCTATCAGTATCTTTAATATAACAGCCCTGTGCCATGCTACTAGGATCTTAAATATTATGGGATCTTTATTATAGGAGCCCTTTAATGCTATGCTAATTGGATCTTAAACATTATGGGACCTTTATTATAAGAGCCCTGTATTGGCATGCAAGTTCACACTCGTGCAGGTCCACACTAACGTAGGTCCAGAACTGTCACATCACAACACTCCAAAACCCAGGAGGTAAGGAATTCCCTAATATTTTCCTTTTTACTTGGGCTGGGTGAATACTGTTATCAGTGCATATACATTTTTGTATCAATTTGACCTCTAATTTAAACTCCTGTTTAGTGATGTTTTAATGTTGTTTATTGGAAATATTGAAACATGTAGCTAGAGTATTTTTAGGAAAGGAGGTGTTCATGGAGGTGAGTTCCAGGACATTTTCCCCCATAGAATACTGAAATGTAAATGATGTCAAGCAGCTAATTGAACAGTGTTATTAAACCACAGCTGATAAATATTCAAACCCTCGATGGACAGAGTATAAACAAGCCCATGAAAAAGCTCCATCAACCTGATAATGATCATGTCTAATGTCTCTGATAATGTGAAGACAGGCCTCTTTTGAGCATAAAGCCCAGGACTGTAACCTATTCAAGAACTCAATTATATTCAAGCAGACATATTGTGCATATAAAAAGTACACTTAAGCCTTTACTTGTTTTTGACTTGACATTCATGAAACATTACATAACCTGATTAAGATTGGCCGTTATGTTGACATGACAGTAATAAATTGATCTATTGTTCTATATTGTAGTTCTTAAAGTTTTAAAAATATCCCATCGTGTAAGAGATTTGTTGATCTATCTTGCTGTAATATGGGGTCATAAAGTCTGCTGCATGGAAAACCTTTTATAATCACATACTTTCATCACTCTTAGTAGGCCGACACAGTAAAGGTGTTATCAACTCCAACAGTTTATGAGACCAAAAAAAGGTCAAATATACTGTGTAAAATATAATCCATCACAGCTGACTTAACACTGAACATATGGACTGTGTAGCAACAGCCTAGTCAATGGAAGATGCTACAAGTTATCAATTAGTTCTTTCAGGACGTAAAATAAAGAGTCTGGAAAACTAAATGAGGGAAAAGTGTATCTAAAATGGTAAAAAAAATAAAATAAAATAAAATGAATTTCTATGAAAAAAAAAAAAAACTAGCGAAAAGGTCCCCATCAGTCAGTACCTTACTGGTTTCCATCAATACCCATCAATGGGTGTGTCAACAAGTGGGAAAAAAACCCTTGTCGACTCGCCATTGAGATGATTTTCAAAACTTTTCAAGTGTTTGGACTGAATGCGTTTTTTTTTAAATTTTCTTTAACTTTTTAAAGGAGCTCAATCAGAAACCACTGGTAATGCCCTGCAGTCCGTTTATATTCCAGTTTCAAAGCGTCTTCTCAAGCAGATTGTTTGTTGTTTGAAATGACTGAACTGAAACGATTACTGCTGACGGCGCATTAGAATCAATATAAATTGCACTTTAAACTCATTTAACTTTAGAAGAAAACGGGATAAATAAAGATTTGCAAGATTAGTGAATACTCTGGTAGTCTACGGCATGTGCACTTACGTGGTGGTGGAGAGAAGCTCTGGCTCGTTACCCAAGGTACGGACTCATCCTGCTCCGATGCCTCTGATTTGACGGGCGACATGGGGACAAAGTGCTTTGGAAATCCCTCGGGACTGTAGGAATCTCTGGAGATTGATAAACCAGCGTGCGTCCGGGGCGTGCCCGTCAAAGTTCCCTCTGTTTTACCAGTAAAATCGCAGCGCGTATTCCTATCTGACATCAGAGCCTCCACGCTGAAAGGTAGACTTGACACTTGAATTTTCCGCTCCTTTGCCACTGGTTGCGGCCGAACGTCCTCGTCGGAAGATATACTATCTTTGGAACTCACTGGTGACGCCATTTCTGCTAACACTGTCCTTTAGAGATAAACCAGAGCATGCAAAACAAACATGAGGAAGTGGCGCTTTCCTCTTTGTGATCCAGGAGTAGGGTAACTTCAGTTTTTCTGTCAACTAACTAGGAAGAGCTCCAAGGAGGTAGTAGAACTTTCAACCAATCACAGCAATGCCAAAACTTGTGTCCACACACTGACGGGTTTGATTGGCTTTTAGTTTCGTGGCTCAGAAGGTTCGCAAAATAAATGTAAAAAAGACATCACATCGAAGTCCTGAGTATGACGGGTTAGTGATTCCTACAGGGCTGCGATCTCGTGTAAACACAAGGCCCATTTAGATAAATTACTCCTAATTACGTGAGGAGGAAATCCCTGTTAACCGCTTTTTCTGAACAGTTGGTCTGGTTGCCTTTTCAAAATGTATTATCGGATCTGTTGCCTTGTGACGTGAAGGGATCAAGGTGAAGGATTGTCAGATACACGTGAGGCATAAACACAATTTCAAATGTCCTGTCAATATGCTTACATTTTAGGCCGGTCCTGCTAGTTATAGTGTAGCTGGACAAACCATTTGCAGTCACATTAGCCGCCTCCAATTAAAAATTCAAGTCTGTTCTTGAACGACGGAGTGGTGGGGTCGGCTACAATAAAGTGAAGCGCTGCTCCATTTTCATAAATACAATCAGCCTGTTGAATTTATATAATAATAATAATAATCATAATAATAATAATGTACTGCTTAATGCAAATCATGTATGGATCTCTTTGACTCGACCATTTTATATTCAAAATTATTAAAGCCTTATGAAGCCCCTAATATGTAAATATAAAGAAACCTGTAAGAGTAAAAATTTTCTGTGGGCCTATTACTAGTTTCACCAAATAGTCTATTTTGCTATAAAGGTAATTATTTAAACAAAAAAAAAAGTAAATAAGTACGTCCTTAAATTTACAACTTTAAATATATTTAAATATTCCAAAATCAGTTTAATCAAATGGCTGTTCCACTGTGGTGAAAGTCGTTTTGCATGGAATGAAACTCGAACATAACACGGCCCTTTTTACCACTTGTACTTTCTTGACCGCGTTTGCTGTGGATATACTCTGGGAAATTCATGGATTTTATTTGGAATGTTTATTTTTTTGTTTATTAATGTTGTGTTTGTTTTTGGAGGTTCCTCCTACAAATGGGTTTACGCAAAGTGCGTTCAGTATAGGCTACTTAATTTAATCGCTACCATTTAGAAATAAAAGTGCATAATCGGTCGTTTAAAAAAATTCTCCCGTATTCTTCAGCTTTAAATGAGCAAACTCTTAAGTAAACTTTTTTTTTTTTTGTTACCTCGAAACGGTGTACGGGATACCGCTGCGTTAGGGGCATCTTCATATTGCTGAATAGTATGTTGCAGTTTAATCGGAAGTAATTTTAGGTCTATCAATGTGGCAGAACCGGAATGCATATACTTCATTGTGTTTTCATTCACAGATTCGTTTATATTCGAATAGTAGTCAGTGGCTACAATGTAAGGGTTGGATATAATGATATTTAAATTACATATTAAATTGAACAAATAATTTTAACATGTAGCACTGACAAAGACACAATTCTAAACGCATAGCAGTGCGCTGGTTCGTTTAGTTTTCCGAGAGGCTGGGGCTGGGAGTTTATTTTGTCGCTTTTCCCATGCGTCTCCACGATTATTAAACGGGGCGATTTCTCAGACAATCTGAGGTTGTCGAAAGGCGCCAGTAGCGGGGAGATGAAAGCGGCCCTCCTCGGGGAAGTAACTGCAGCAGCTTTGCGGCTCCACTCACGCGCTCTCCCCTCCCCGCCCCCGTGTGTCACGCCCCAACCCTGCGGCGACTTTTCGCTCTCAGACCGGCCTCTTCGCAGGCTGCCCAAGAAACGCCAAGATATAGAGATAAGGCCGAAATATTAACCGTCAATGGAAAGACCGAAGTGGTAAAGCGGCTGCCAATGAAAGGACCACGGTATGTCAGATTCCTCTTGAAGCTTACCAGTTTATACTGAGTTCTCATTAATTTCAGAATAAATGGGGGCTGGGTCTGCGTGTACTACACTTTCCCTTTTCTCTTCTTAATCTTTTTAGGTCTGTTGAAAAACGGGAAACAATTAGCACAGACAAAAAACAAAAAAAAAAAAAAAAACATTGGTAGACAGCTCCTGGGTATATTAGTATGTTTGAACACACCTCAACCATCATAATTATTGTCAAAGTTGTTTGAAGTGGTGGAATTTGGACTGTGCAATAAACTTGTCTCACCTTAATTCAGGCAGAACTTTAATCACTATTAGCTGAAAACAAAGGACATTATTGTGCCCTGCATTTCACCAGCACATTTACAAAAACTGTAGTAATAGATTTCAGCAAAATTTGTGCTTTAGGAAGGAGGTAGAATCAAAATTGTTTTTATTGTTGCTTCAGCATTAGCCTTCCAGTGATAAATAAATTCATGGTATGGCTAAATGGGAGGCTCTGTACAAACAAAGCTGTTATCAGCACTTCTGAGGACTGTAGCAGTGAGCTCAGTGTGTTTGAGATCAGAAGCTGATTTTTCTTGTTTTTCAGCCTGTTGTTTGGTTTGCTAGCAGCGACTGTGGGAGGTTTGGGCTGACGAAACGACATTAATGCAGATACAGAATGAATTCAATTGAGTGCAGCTGTGGGTCTGCATTACTACGGTAATGCAGAGGCAAGCAGTCATCACCCAGTTGGCAAAGTAAAGGCATCAAGCACTCGGATGGAACTTCAGTAAAATTCTGTTCTGAGTGCCTCCAAGTGATTGACTCAGAAACTTTACACAGACAAATTTTACACAGAGCGACCTGCTCATTATGCATTTTACACAGTGACCTGCTCATTCTGCATTTTACACAGACAGAGCGACCTGCTCATTCTGCATTTTACACAAACAGAGCGACCTGCTCATTCTGCATTTTACATAGACAGAGCGACCTGCTCATTCTACATTTTACACAGACAGAGTGACCTGCCCATTCTGCATTTTACACAGACAGAGCGACCTGGTCATTTTACACAAACAGAGCGACCTGCTCATTTTACACAGACAGAGCGACCTGCTCATTTTACACAGATAGAGGGACCTGCTCATCCCACATTCTGCATAAAGAAGACAAACTGGATCTGTGCTCTGAGTTTCAGGCTGATTTTTCATATTGAAGGTAATGGTAGGTAAGAGGCTTTCCCAGAAACCTGGTTTCTTTCTGTGAGATTGTTCTGTTCCAGGATATTGGTGGTATTACCCTTGAGTTTTATCTGTTCATTTTTGGTCAGGTTTGAACAAAGGCCTCTGCGTGCTGCAGCTTGTGCACAGAGCTTAGCATGCAGACTCATTAGGAAACAAACCATGTTCACAATGAATGCGTAAGACACATGATCTAAAAATAATCTAATAATAACAACAATAATGAATTGCCAAAATAATATTTTCAACTAAAGGCCCCTGCGTAAACTTACAGGCAATTGTGCAAGGCACTTGGACAGATTAAAGGTTTTAGGTGAGCTTTAAAATTGCTGTCATTATATTGTTATTATTAACACCTTGTAATTAGGCTTCTGGAATCTTGAACTTTTAGCGGAGATTTAGTGGTAATGACAGAAAATTGCTACCTTCACGAGGTGTGTGGCGCCGCGGCGATTAGTCTTAAGTAGAAGTCTGTTCTTTCAAAGGCAAAGACTTCTGCTGTCATGTGAACTATTAAAGTTCACACAGTCAACTACATATCTGAGCAGCTGCGTCATTCATGTCCTTTCCAACCACATTCATTCTTTCTCTAGGTCAGATATACAGCTGAATTACAGTTCTGTAAAAGGCATAATTTATTCAAATGAAGCATTACTATATTTCACTTTATGAAAAAATGGGTGAATTCACTGTTGAATAAACGTGATTTGGTAAATGGTAAATGGACTGCATTTATATAGCGCTTTTATCCAAAGCGCTTTAAAATTGATGCCTCTCATTCACCAGAGCAGTTAGGGGTTAGGTGTCTTGCTCAAGGACACTTTGACATGCCCAGGGCGGGGTTTGAACCGGCAACCCTCTGACTGCCAGACAATCGGTCTTACCTCCTGAGCTACGTCGCCCCTGATTTGTTGGTTGTAGTGGAGAACTTACCCACTGGCAGGTTCCCTCAGATCAGAGAGCACACAGCCATTACACTGCCATTACACTGCACCTGGCAACACACTGCTGTTACACTGCCATTACACTGCACCTGGCAACACACTGCTGTTACACTACCATTGTACTGCACCTGGAAACACACTGCTGTTACACTGCGCCTGACAACACACTGCTGTTACACTGCACCTGATAACACACTGCTGTTACACTGCCATTACACTGCACAGCTCAGCAATTGCTAGAGATATTTTAATGGGTGATGGTATAGTGTTCAAGTAATTTGTGAATTCTTGCCAGCAGTGATCACCCAGTGCATCACTGCCAGAATAGAGGAGAGCTCCAGCTTATCAGAGCCCCAGTACATCAGAGCCCCAGCATATCAGAGCCCCAGTGTATTAGAGCCTCAGCGCATCAGAGCAGAGCCCCAGTACATCAGAGCCCCAGTGCATCAGAGCAGATCCCCAGTGCATCACTGCCCCAGTACATCAGAGGAGAGCTCCAGCTTATCAGAGCCCCAGTACATCAGAGCCCCAGCATATCAGAGCCCCAGTGTATTAGAGCCTCAGCGCATCAGAGCAGAGCCCCAGTACATCAGAGCCCCAGTGCATCAGAGCAGATCCCCTGTGCATCAGAGCAGAGCTCCAGTGCATCAGAGCCCGAGCGTATCAGAGCAGAGCCCCAGCGTATCAGAGCAGAGCTCCAGCGCATCAGAGCCCCAGTGCATCAGAGCTCCAGCGCATCAGAGCAGAGCCCCAGCGCATCAGAGCCCCAGCGCATCAGAGCCCCAGCGCATCAGATCCCCAGTGCATCAGAGCTCCAGCACATCAGAGCCCCAGTGCATCAGAGCCCCAGTGCATCAGAGCCCCAGTGCATCAGAGCTTCAGCGCATCAGAGCAGAGCCCCAGCGTATCAGAGCAGAGCTTCAGTGCATCAGAGCCCCAGCGCATCAGAGCCCGAGCGTATCAGAGCAGAGCCCCAGCGTATCAGAGCAGAGCTCCAGCGCATCAGAGCCCCAGTGCATCAGAGCCCCAGCGCATCAGAGCAGAGCCCCAGTGCATCAGATCCCCAGTGCATCAGAGCCCCAGCGCATCAGAGCAGAGCCCCAGCGCATCAGATCCCCAGTGCATCAGAGCTCCAGCACATCAGAGCCCCAGTGCATCAGAGCCCCAGTGCATCAGAGCTCCCGTGTATCAGAGCCCCAGCGTATCAGAGCCCCAGTGCATCAGAGCTCCAGCGTATCAGAGCCCCAGCGCATCAGAGCAGAGCTCCAGCGCATCAGAGCCTCCCGGCGCATCAGAGCTCCAGCGCATCAGAGCTCCAGAACACATGTTTGAAAGGAGATTGGGTGCAATACTGATCTTTGACCAAATGGATTGGCTGGTGACGTTATGCATAGTAGCTCTGTTTGAATGTCATAATTTGGATGTCAACAAAGCATTGTAAATGCTTTGAAAAAAGGCCATGTCTAAGTCTGAGGATGCTTTCATTTGGGAAGTAAAAATCTTAATTTATTTTAAAGGGCTAGATGCATGTGCTAAAGCAATAATGGGATCTGTTTTTCATTGTCAAAGGAAAATACTAATTGAGTTTGTCTAGACATTCGACAGACAGCCATGCTGTTGGGACCTTGTTGTCTGGGAGACCAGGAGTGTTGTTGCCCTCATGTCAGGGTGGTGTGCATTGTGCCAGTGCAGGGATGGAGCATGAAGGGGGCGGAGCCTCTAGCTCTGATTGGCAGGTTGATTTAATTACAGTGATGATACACATGTGCCCTGTTCGGCGCTCTCTGCAGTTTGGGGCTTTTAAGTCCTGCTGTCTCCTGATCTGCAGATATCCTGCGCAGGAAAGAGCTGATAAGCTCCAGATGCTTTGGGCTGGCGGGAGGCTTCCCTCTGGTCCGCCGTCCGCGAGTCTGAGGCTCTGATCCGATCTGGAGACCTCCACAGGAACGACAGCTTTAAAGACGTATGAAAGAGACGCCCAGGCCGACGCCAGTGCAGAGAGCAGCTGCAGACGCCCTGTAGCCGCGCTGCAGGGGTTAAACCAGCAGTGACTGAGGGTCAGTCAGTCAGGCTCTATGTATGTCCACAAAGTAGTAATGTTTCCACAACATAAAATAAAAATGTACTATGTCAAATCTCCAAACCAATAACACAAAGCCCCAATAACACAAACCTCTGTCCAAATGCCCCAGTAACACTCACCACTGTCCATAGCCCTAAAATCTTGCATGTCTGTTCTAACATGTCAAATCTTACGTGTCTCTCCGTCTTTGGCTAATACTATACCGAAAAATAAAAACAGCACCAGGCCAATTCAGTGGAGCAGCAGAGCTTGGGATGGTTGGCATGGCAACCTGTCCCGAGTGCACCCCAGGGGGTCAGGTCTCCCCTCTCAGGGAGACTATGTGAGAGCAAAGGTGTCTCCGAACACATCCATGTCTGACATTTAAGCATATGCTTTACATTAATGCCTTCACCCACCCCACAAATTACAGCCATTATTAACAGAGAGGATGAACTGAGTTCTTGTTCTGGCAAACTCCTGTGCCCCACCCCCTCTCCTCCAACAACAACAATAACAGCCTGTGTGATGTGTCCCTGGTGCCTCATTAGACTCACTTAGGCTGATTATAACCACTTTCCACAGGTCATCAAGAGGAAGGATTTTCTCCTTGTTTTGCTAGAGCCACAAATCACCAGGCCTCACACACAGGCGTAAAAATGAGAGGGAGAAGAGGACGAGTGGCTTGGAATCAAACAAAATCAACTCTCATTTCAAATGAAGTATGGGAGCATATAAATAACTGTTTTGAAGCGATGATTATGTTTTGGAAAGAGTAGAATGTGTCTGAGAGTAATGATTTGTTGTATAAACTGCTAGCCCTTAGTGTTTATTTAAACATGTCATATAGCCTTAAATACTCACTATAAAACTAAAAAAAGGCTTAGGGAATGTTTGTTTGCAGGCGTATGCTATTATTTGAGCTAAGTTATATTCATGAACACTTAAAGTGGTCTGTGGCATTTCCTCCATATTTAAAGAGCCTCCTTCCATGTTCTTCTTGCATTGTGAATCATTTTAGCAGCACTCCTGTTCATATTTATGGCTGCGCAAAGTCACGTTGTGAAGAATAAAAGCAAATATGACCCAATTGTTGTAACTCAGGTGTCTACAGGTGTTTACATGCTCAGGTACCACCATTTTTGGTGAATCAAGCCCTGGGGCTATGACAGAGCTCAAAGGACCTATTTAAAAACTAAAGAGGTTAGGGTTAGAGTTAGGGTTAGGGTCTTAATTGGAGCTGTTTAAATACTGATAATAATAGTCTGCTGTGTTGGAGTTGCTGAAGACGCCTACAGCCCGCGTGACCAAGCTGATGGATGGAAGGGCAGACACTTGCAGGGCCAACATGTTCACATGTACCGCTACTCTCTACAGTGCTGTGGTGTTTATTTACTGCCTGTTCTGCTTAATGCTCTCTGCTGGCCAGGCTAGACTGAGCAATAAGCACACAACTGTAAGCTATTCACACGACAGGAAAGGGAGTGTTCAGCCATGCAAACTCACGCAAACACGTGATGCTTAGATTGCATGTCTGCAGAGCAGCAGAGCTTTCCTCTGTCTACATTAAGCCAATTAAGAATATGAATTTCAAAGCATGAAAATGACATTTAAGAACATTTTAGGCCTTTCAATACATTTTTAAAATAGCTTTTTATGTTTTATTTTCCTCTCTTTTTCTTGAAGGATATTTCTTTGGTAATTGGTCTTTAAAAATATTTATTTCACATTCAATGCAATCCGCTCTAATTTGGCGTATTCATTCATCTGCGAATGCAGCTGTACTGCACAGCCAGATCCGGAGATTGTTAGGGTTAGTGTTAGGGTTAGGTTTAGGGTTAGGGTTAGTGTTAGTGTTAGTGTTAGGTTTAGGGTTAGTGTTAGGTTTAGTGTTATGTTTAGGGTTAGGGTTAGGCTAAGGGTTAGTGTTAGTGTTAGGCTTAGGGTTAGTGTTAGGGTTAGGTTTAGGTTTAGGATTAGGGTTAGTGTTAGAGTTAGTGTTAGGGTTAGGTTTAGGGTTAGTGTTAGGGTTAGGGTTAGGGTTAGGGTTAGTGTTAGTGTTAGGCTTAGGGTTAGTGTTAGAGTTAGGTTTTGTTTTAGGATTAGGGTTAGTGTTAGAGTTAGGTTTAGGGTTAGTGTTAGAGTTAGGTTTAGGGTTAGTGTTAGGCTTAGGGTTAGTGTTAGGGTTAGGTTTTGTTTTAGGGTTAGTGTTAGTGTTAGGGTTAGGGTTAGTGTTAGTGTTAGGTTTAGGCATGTGCTGTGCTCCGAAGCGCTGGGTGTATCTGCTACTCCATGTCACACTCAGACTTCACTGGGTCTTCTGAGCGGGGCCATATGGGGCTTTGACATGCAGTCTATGGGCACCCTGATCAACTGGTGGGGGTCACTAGAGAAAGGAACCCCGGACCCCCAGGCAGTACCAGCACGGTCCGGATTTGATCAGTTGGTCATTCTTTTAACGTGTACTTTTATTTTTAAATAGCTGAACTGAACATAATCTTTGATATCTATGTATAATTTTGCAAAAGAGCCAGTCTGTCCCAGTTTGTACAAAACCCAGTTTACAACCTAATGAAAAGACTGGTCCAAACATGGTTTGACCATACAAAATATGTTTAAGAACTCCACAAAGCACATTTGACAAAACACAACACAATTCTTCTTCAATTTCATTTTAAGCCTTAATTGTATGGTATTTACATGATCTGTTGCTGCCAGAAATTTGGATTTAAAAATAAAAGAGAACACTTGCACCATTTTCCTGCCTTGATTTAAAAAATCCTTTGATGAGAAAAAGATGCAGTGGAATCAACTGCTGGGTGGCTTTTTTAACCGCTACCCTGGGTAGGGTTATAACCCTAACCCTAACCCTAACCGCTACCCTCTGTAGGGTTATAACCATAACCCTAACCCTAACCGGTACCCTGGGGAGGGTTATAACCCTAACCCTAACCGCTACCCTCAGTAGGGTTATAACCATAACCCTAACCACTACCCTGGGGAGGGTTTAACTAACCAACTACCTGGAGTTAACCCTACCTAACCGCTACCCTCAGTAGGGTTATAACCATAACCCTAACCACTACCCTGGGGAGGGTTATAACCCTAACCCTAACCGCTACCCTGGGGAGGGTTATAACCCTAACCCTAACCGCTACCCTCAGTAGGGTTATAACCATAACCCTAACCCTAACCACTACCCTCAGTAGGGTTATAACCATAACCCTAACCACTACCCTGGGGAGGGTTATAACCCTAATCCTAGCCGCTACCCTGGGCTCACCCGCAAACACCTAGCCACTGCTCACCTATAAACACCTAGCCACTGATCACCTGTAAACACCTAGCCATAAACAGCTAGCCGCTGCTCACCTGTAAACACCTAGCCACTGCTCACCTGTAAACACCTAGCCATAAGGATGAGCTCAGTTTTGTCCCTCTTGTGTCCCTGTTTAAGCCAGCCTATCACCGTTCTCAGTCTCTTTCCCAGCATAGAGGTGCTGTCAGTGGCCTTGCAGTGATGCCTGTGTGTGGAATACAGACCAGACAGATGTGGGCCATGAACAGCAGTCCCACACGCTGGTCTGTGTTTGGTAGTTAGCCAACTTAAAAAGGACAGCTAACTAAGTTGTTTAACTGTCAGCTGTCACAATGTTATCCATTTCCTTTTCTAGGCAGCTAGATGTCTCAACAACAGAGACAAATACACCTTTTAAGCCAACTGATTATTGGGTAAATTCCTCACTAGTCTGACATCTGTTTGATACGGTTGGTCATTATGACTAAACCAGGTCAATAACTAGTGAAACTGGCAGATTTGTCCCAGATCTGCTCACCTCGGGTGCGTTGCTAGTGCGATGTACCCTCTGTCTTCATAAGCTTTTCTATTTGGGAGAAATTAATTTGATGCAAAATGCCAGTTGCGCTGACATTTAATTAAAAAATGAAAGTTATTATAAAGTTTGCTGTGGCAAAAGTGCTGTGATACCTGCCTGGGCGCTGGCCTTGGTGTGGTTCTCTCCTGCACATGGTGGCCATTTTCATCCCTCCTCACAATTCTTCTGACTGATATAGCTGTATCACACACACACACGCACACAAACACACACACACGCATACACACGCACACATACTCACGTACACACAAACGCATACACGCGCACACACACACACACGCACACACTCCCACGCATACACACGCACACACACATACTCCCACGCATACACACGCACACGCATGCGCACACACACACATACACACGCACACATACTCGCGCACACACACACACACACATACTCCCACATATACACATGCACACACACACACACACACACACACACTCCCACGCATACACACGCACACACACACACACACACACACACACACACATACTCCCATGCATACACATGCACACACTAGCACGCACACTCACATGCACATAAACACACACACACACATACAGGAGGTTGTGTCATCCCCAGCATGTTTCTGTAGGAGGCAGCTGTCACCTTGAGGTTGTGTAAATTCCTGGGCTGCCCCGCCCCCAGCTCCACAGCCCTTATGCAATGTCTGGCGCCTGAATGGAGCCCCGCCCCCAGGGCACACTGCAATTACACCTGTGCACAGGTGATTTAGAGCACCACAAAAATAACACAACTCACCCCAGCTTCACATTCCACATCTCCAGGTGAACGAGAATAGCTGAGAGGAGAGTAGCTGTAGCAGAGTGGAGAGTAGCTGAGAGGAGAGTAACTGTAGCTGAGAGGAGAGTAGCTGTAGCTGAGAGGAGAGTAGCTGGGAGGAGAGTAGCTCTAGCAGAGAGGAGAGTAGCTTTAGCTGAGAGGAGAGTAGCTGTAGCTGAGAGGAGAGTAGCTGTAGCTGAAAGGAGAGTAGCTGTAGCTGAGAGGAGAGTAGCTGTATCTGAGAGGAGAGTAGCTGTATCTGAGAGGAGAGTAGCTGTAGCAGAGTAGAGAGTAGCTGTAGCTGAGAGGAGAGTAGCTGTAGCTGAGAGGAGAGTAGCTGTAGCTGAGAGGAGAGTAGCTGTAGCAGAGTGGAGAGTAGCTGAGAGGAGAGTAACTGTAGCTGAGAGGAGAGTAGCTGTAGCTGAGAGGAGAGTAGCTGTAGCTGAGAGGAGAGTAGCTGTAGCTGAAAGGAGAGTAGCTGTAGCTGAGAGGAGAGTAGCTGTATCTAAGAGGAGAGTAGCTGTAGCAGAGTAGAGAGTAGCTGTAGCTGAGAGGAGAGTAGCTGTAGCAGAGTGGAGAGTAGCTGTAGCTGAGAGGAGAGTAGCTGTAGCTGAGAGGAGAGTAGCTGTATCTGAGAGGAGAGTAGCTGTAGCTGAGAGGAGAGTAGCTGTATCTGAGAGGAGAGTAGCTGAGAGGAGAGTAGCTCTAGCAGAGTGGAGAGTAGCTGGGAGGAGAGTAGCTCTAGCAGAGAGGAGAGTAGCTGTAGCTGAGAGGAGAGTAACTGTAGCAGAGAGGAGAGTAGCTGTAGCTGTAGTTCACACTTTATTTGGAAGCAAAAGCTAATTACTAGAACAATTGAGGCTACAGCGGGGGCCACAGCACTGGCTACAGGTGGGGGCTACAGTAGGGGCTACAGGTGTGGACTGTGGGTGATATTTACAGTGCTTCTCTTTTGCCAGTTTGGTGGCTTTTCACAACAATGCTGTCAGATCTCTGTGTGCTCTTCATGTGCAGTCTTGCACAGCGAGGCTGTGTGTGTTTCACCTCATAAAGCACTTAACAGAAAGCCAGAGGGAAACAAGCCTCCTTTCATTTAGAGAAAAAAACATCCTATATGTTCTAAGTAACTTTAGTAAATGTAATCTGTATTGTTCAGGATGCTCTCTCTCACTCATGTGCACGCACACTCATGCACACACACACACTCACACACGCACACACACAGACATACACACTGCTGTGCTTCCTTACTGACACTGTGCTATAGCACATTCAGGTGTGAGCTGTGCTCTCTTACAGACACTGTGCTATAGCACATTCAGGTGTGAGCTGTGCTCCCTTACAGACACTGTGCTATAGCACATTCAGCTGTGAGCTGTGCTCTCTTATAGACACTGTGCTATAGCACATTTAGTTGTGAACTGCTTTATTTCAGAGGTTGTTTTGTTGCTGTTAGTCGTGTGTCACATACGTTCTGTCATAATTAGTAAGTGATGCTTCAAAGGCCTCGGAGCCTTCAGATTAATACCTGTGCCCAGAGCAGGCGGAGACGGAGACTGGTCACAGGCTTGTTCTGACGGTACATGAGCAATTACCTCACATTTGCTCAGCTGCCATTGGACGTAGCCAAGGCAACAGCATGCAGCTGGGGGCTGCCCCTTCACACGGTCATTTCTTCACCTGTGATCAGATGACTCAGGCTTTCAGGTACGTAGGACACTGGTAAACATCATCATACCTCCATGTGTACAGTCACATCTAAGTAATTTCAAGCTTTGCACCGATTAAACCAGGCTGGTTTACCTGATGATTTCTGTATTGCTCCTCAGTTAACTGTTCATCTGTTTCATCCTTACTACATTCAGTATAATTCAGTATAGTGGTTATATTCTGTTTTTTCAACTGTACATAAAGCCTTACATAATGTGTGCAACAGATGCACTGTATTTAAAAGTGTAAGAATTTATGAAAAACATTGTTAGGAAATAGAATGAATAGCTCCTATCCATCAAAACCATTTAGCCAAATTAATTGTGCATATAATGACTGCATTTTTTTTTTTAGATAATTGTGTTAACAGCTGCAGTATGTTTTTTTTTTTTTTTTTGCTAATTTGATAATGTGTCATATGAAGCACAGTGAATGATTACTAATGTTATAAATGAATTTACTGGTGTCAGTGATGGCAAGTCCAGGAGTCCAAGTCCTGCCGTGTGTTTCTTCCACCCATGAACGCAGCCAGCTCATTTCAATCATTAGCTCTACCTACTGCTGTTCTATGTATTTGGTTTATACAAGCATGTTAACAAGCTGTGCTGCTGTTCTGTGCATTTGGTTTATATGAGCGTGTTTACAAGCTGTGCTGCTGTTCTGTGTATTTGGTTTAAACGAGCGTGTTTACAAGCTGTGCTGCTGTTTGCCGCTGCCCTCCATCAGCGTAATTTGACACATTTCATCTCCCAGCCAACCTCTTGATCTGGAAAATACAACTCAAAATCATTTTTGCTTTGTATGTTTTGGGTTGGTGGGAGTGATTTTCCCTCATTAAAGTGAAATAGACCTGAATGCGCACAGCCAGCTGAGTGCCATCCTGAGACCGTTAAAATGTCTTGAAGAAAATAGAACCCAGGAAAGGGCCCCTGGGGTGTTACGAATGTATTGAGTTGCAGATTGAGGGTTTCCAAGACTGAGTCCATCAAAGACAGCTTGAACAGAAAAGCTTCCAGCTCACTGTCACCAGAACAGTGTCCATAGCTGCCTTTATTATTAGTCAGTCATAATCACATCATATCAGTTACCTCCAGTCAGAAAAGACCATCCATGTTCTGTTGTACTAATGTCACTTGACCCCATTGCTTTTCCCAGTTAGAGGTTTATCTGGGGCAGATAAAGGGGTTCAAAATAAAGTATCTTTCAGGTCCTCATTTTCTTTGTCTATTGTTCAGTCTTGGGAAGAACTGCTTCAGAGATATGGGCACTGTGACATCACCATTCTGCAAAACGTCCGGAAATCAAACCCTGCCACCTGAAGAATCTTGAGAAACACAGTCCTCCCTTCCTTAGTCATCCTCGCTAAAATGAGTTAAATCTCAACAAACCAAAAAAGAAAAAAACTGGTTTTGTGTAATTCAGCCAACATTCCTAAGCTTTGCCTTCTTGGTCTCCTTTAACACACACAGCATGTTGCATGTTGAAGAAGTAGAACAGCTGGTTGTGAGGGAGTGCTCCTGGACTGACCCCTCGCTTATCTCAGTCTCAGACTTCAGGTCATATCCATTCATTGCCCTACAAGCAGCATAATGCCATCAAGAGCCGTGGATTGAGCTGCCAACCAGCCCAACAAACATCGCTTTGTGCTGGAGCCTGGAAAACTAAAATCTATGTTTTTCTTCCAGTGGTCTTTATGTTCTTTAATGATCTCTGAAGCCCTGCCTAGAGGATAATTACATGTGAAACATTAGTTCTTCACTTGACCCTCCTCTTTAGCGGGGTTAACTGTTCCCCCAGGCTGGGGATTATGGCTGTTCTCCTTCTGACGAGAACACAAAACATGTACAACAGATTAGTCCGTCTGACAGGAGATAGGGCATTCACTGCAGCTCACAGAGCACTCTACAGGACCCTACCCCTGGCCATCTTCCATCCCCACAAAAAACCACACTCGTTTCTGGGTCCAGTCACAGTGTTTACTTCTGTCATTGCTCTTTTGTTTCCTTCACACAGGATTTCTGGGGTCTCGTGTTTCTGTCTCTGTAGCACTCTGTGCTTTCCGTCTGACCTCCTCATATATTTTAGAAATTCTCATGAAAGATAAAAATACTCTAACTACCTAGTTATTATTAATAGTGAAGGCAAGAGAGTGCTTTTACTGTCGAGTAGAACTTTGAGTAGAGAAAGTGCTTTTTCTGAAGATTAGAACTCTAAGTAGATTTTGGCGCTTTTACTGTTGGATACAACTGGCAACCGTAAAACAGAGACAGTCCTGCTGTTATTTTACAGCAGAGTGGAAAGTCTCTGATAATTTTTGTCTGCATGTGATGAATAGTCCTGATCCTGCTTTGATTTGATTCCTTGCCTGTTTATATTTGTCCTTCCTGGTTCTATTTGTTCTTTTATGGTTTATATTGATCCTTCCCTTTCAATGCAGTAGCTTAGAAAATCATTGCCAGCACTGGATTCAACATTCTCTAACAGTCAAGCAACTCAAGTAATGGATGAAATAAAAGTAATTGCTACACAATAATCTTTTAGGGTGAAAGAAAAAAGAAAACTCAGAGGAAAAAATTCAACCCCTTTCAAAAGGCTGTGTAACATGGATGTGAATTGGACATTCCAGTGGAATAAGTCATGTATCCCTGGCCTGGAGGACAGGTACAAGTATCCATTTTCCTCATGACTTCAAAACATCTTAAAGGGTAAAGGGCAGCTGAAGTCAGTGTGCAGCTGTGATCTTCTGGGCTGCAGACGTCCCGGCCGTTTCCTGCGTGTCTACACCGGGAAAGCACAGCATAGAATGAGCTGATTAACCTGTGCAGTTCCTCTGCAGTTACACTACTCTCTGCAGTTACACTGCTGTTACACTACACTGCATTTACACTACTCTCTGCAGTTACACTACAGTACACTTACACTACTTTCTGCAGTTACACTAAGCTCTGCAATTAGTAGTTACACTACACTGCAGTTACACTAAGCTCTGCAATTAGTAGCTACACTACACTGCAGTTATACTACTCTCTGCAGATACACTGCTGTTACACTACACTACAGTTACACTACTCTCTGCAGTTACACTGCTGTTACACTACACTACAGTTACACTACTCTCTGCAGTTACACTGCTGTTACACTACACTGCAGTTACACTACTCTCTGCAGTTACACTACAGTACACTTACACTACTTTCTGCAGTTACACTAAGCTCTGCAATTAGTAGTTACACTACACTGCAGTTACACTACTCTCTGCAGTTACACTGCTGTTACACTACACTACAGTTACACTACTCTCTGCAGTTACACTGCTGTTACACTACACTGCAGTTACACTACTCTCTGCAGTTACACTGCTGTTACACTACACTACAGTTACACTACTTTCTGCAGTTACACTAAGCTCTGCAATTAGTAGTTACACTACACTGCAGTTACACTACTCTCTGCAGTTACACTGCTGTTACACTACACTACAGTTACACTACTCTCTGCAGTTACACTGTTGACTGCACTCTCATTGCCTGTCATCGGGGCCACAGCCTCATCAGAGCTGTATTATCTCCATAGAAACTGCTCTCTGCCAGGGAAATCCTTCATTAAATTCCACCCAGCTTAGGCAGTCATATTGTGCCCTCTGTTGGCTGGCTATGGAAGCTTATGATGGATCTGCAATTAAATATGAGATATTGGTTTTGTTGTGTGACTTTTTCCAAATTATAATCAACATGTTTTGCAGATATGGAAAACAATGAAATATGCCTCTATTTTTATGTACACAAAAATGCAAGTGTTTAAACGGTTGTTTATGTGAAATACGGTTGAGTATTCCTCCATATTCTGAGATGCCGTATAAGCTCTTTCACAACGCTACACTACTGCAATTTAAAACTGTGTAATAACCTTCGAGCAGCAACAATTAGTACAATAGCTCCCTCTTGTGGGTAGATTGCAGTCACATTAAATAACTACATAAACATCATCTCATGATCCAGGAACCACTAGAAGGGGTGATTTATGAAGTCTGCAGAATGTTTATTCCGTCCAGTGACTCCACATATGTGTATTTACATGTATTTTTTCTGTTTCAGTGCTGTTTTCCACCTTCTTATATACTTATTTTGATGACAAGATAATCCTGAATATGCATTAATAAAGTTGTGTAAGTTGCTCTGCAAGTTTGTTGACACAAATCACTTACGGCAATGTTAACCTGAGTAGCCTTGAAAGAAGATTGGCATCCGTGTCTTCCTGCCATTAATGTTGCCATTAAGGCGCGTTTGTCCAGTTAAAAGGGAGTCATTAGCAATGTAAAAACGCTAGTTCCACCTTCTCACAATATCCTGTGAGACAAGCGCCCTCTACTGACAGTATGACGAAATATTACCTTTAGGCGTCGTTTTATACTGTCAACAAGCAGTGACCAAGCAGCAAAAATTTAAGACAACGAACAGAGAACTATTCAGTTAACACTGAAGGTGCTGTGTTGAGCCTGTCGTTCTCCACTGTATAAACCGTTCTGGAGCGGTAACTGTAGATGTAACGGTGGTTCACTTTAGCCAAGCTTCCATAGTCTACAGTCTACCAGAAAACTGCTCAGTTATAGATACGAGGCAACTTCTGTTTTCCGTTGTTCGTTGTTTTGTGAAATTCAGAAGTCGCCTAAACCAGATGGCTAAAACCAGTAGTAGGCCAATGTACACTCCTCGGTTTGGGAGTCAGTTATCTTTGAGATCTACCAGGAAACATAAACTTGGAGAGAAGCCTCCATTAGCGGCTGCTAACGCCAAGCTTTGGCCTGCAGACCGCGAACAAACTGCAAACTCGGGAATGGCGCGGAGAGCCAAGGGAATGAAAGCAGCTAACGCTAAACTGTTCTCCACAACAAGAAAAGAAGGACCTGTCACCATAAGGAGCATTCCACAACAACATCCAAATACGTGTCCAAAAACCTTAACAGAAAAAAAGGACATCCCACATAGGGAGGTATCAGGGCATTCCAACACTCAAAGGGGTAAGGCCTGAAATAAGCAGCTGCCAGCTAGCTAGATGTCTCTCAGCCGCTATTTACCATGATAGCCTTAGCCTGAATTACTATTACAGTACAGTTATCTAAGCGGTGAGCCAGCCAGCTCATATTGATCTATATGGCAAACACCCAGGGTGCTGCTAATAGACAGTGACGTGGATGGAACTGCTTGTGTGAAAACATCCCTGAACGACTAGTGAGGGTGACCATTTAATGCACAGTGTAACCTCGGTACAGTAGTGCGGTATGTCCAGCCCTTCACTGGATAACCTCTGGTCCTGAATCACTGCTGAGAGTGTAGCCTGACATTGAGGATTTCAGAGACACTCAGACTAAGAGTCTATTACTTTTCAATACTGGTAACCCTTTATGTAACTAAAATATTTCTTTGTAAATTTTACATGTAGGCTGATTGTTTGATTGGTTATTTGTAGAATCGGTCGGCCAGATATATACAGATGCTTTCAGTTTTTCAGTCCCAGAACTTGAAACACCATCAAAACCGGTATGAGTATCTCCTCGTGTTTCTCAGAATGTGGTTGTCAGAATGACAGTTTCAGTATGAGGACACAGCGATGTTCTATGTAGAAAATATCTAGATGTGAAGATAATTTGATATATTCCATTTTTAAGAACACGTCAATGATAAACTGTGCACTGCATTCTCTTGTGAAGTAAAACAATTGTAGTACAGTATGTGCATATTATCATCCTTTAAACAGGGTAGTGAATCAGCTTATATGGAATAAATAAGTACTGTGTGTGCATGTTTGCACATTTGTGTGTGTGTGTACGTACGTGTGTGTGTTTGTGTGGGTTGTGACCAGAGACTGTAAAAAATATGGACAAAGCTACTGTGACGTCACCCATTGACTCTCCGTGGGTCTCCGAAAATACGTTTTGAAGCTCAATGGCGGGCGCGGCCATTTTGGAGTTGGAGCCAAAACCACAGAGTTTAAAAGCCGCTCTGTGATTTTTACAATTTGATTGACAGGCCGGTGCGGAAAAGCCCATCAACCTGAACGAGGCTAGCTGACTGTCTGCCGTTATGTTTTAAAATATATTATCAGATGTTTACGGAGTTTAATTTCCATCCGTGACTGTACTGTCATGTAATCACGTTATATGTATGACATTAAAAATACAATTAGGCTATGTTCAGTTATCTTCAATTCATGTTTCTCAGCAAAACGAATATGCTTAACTAGCATATCAGCTTGCCAGTGAGCTAGGTAGGCTATCCGTGGTTAGCTCACGCATTAGCAATATGAACCACAGGGGAAGAACATTGACTACACTGATGGTCAATCAATCGGAGATGTGTAGGCTACTGGTGATTTGACTAGGCTAATTTTCGTATAACTGTCTGGTAGATCTGCTGTTAACCGAGCAAGTTATCGTCGTAGGTTTTCGCCAGTCAGTTAATGAGCCAGTAACTGCTACTACTAGCTACTCCATCGCCGTTTGTGGTGTTCACTTGCTGGGTGACGCTAGCTGACCGATCGTTCGCAAATCACTTTCTACCGAATAAAAATTAACACTGTCAGCGGTTATTAACAAATCTACCAAGTATTTTAATAACTGATCTGCAGGCGTGTAAATATGACAACGCACTTTGTACAGCAAGTTTTCCACCTGGTGCATGAAGACAAAAATAATGTAGCCTACGTTGAATTTCTAATTATTATTAGGCTATCGTTTTTTTCTTGTAAATCATCAAAACCAATGGAGAAAAGCCAATATACGCAAGGAGCCCCCAGAACCGATTCTGAGAACCACTGTCTTAAATGCCTAGCTTGTCGGTCTCTTAAATGCTAAAAACATATTCCTTTCTAAATGCCAAGATGGTTAATTTCGTTAAATTCTGTGTGTGTGATTTCAGCAAATGAACCTTGAGACTCTTAATTCGCTTCGTGAAACTGAAAAAGTGTTTATCCCAAAATCGGGATAATAGTAGCTTTGTCACATGCTTGAAGCATGGCCCAGGTAGACATTTACGGAATGTACACGACTGACAAGCCGCCAAACACGTCTGACAGATTGAATGTTTGCCGGTTAAGGTTAGCTAGCTAGTCAAATGGCTTGGTAGCCGAAGTTGCGAACTGTTTTAGCATAGGCTACTACTGGACTACCAAATATAGCAAGCTGATTACGCTTTCTGCCAACTAATTATTTGGTTAAGTAGGCTAAAGGAAATAGTAAAAATGACTCGGCTACCGAAAAACTTAAGAGGAGGATTATTTTATGGTCGTCTAGTGCAGCTGTAAATAGCACACGCCATAATTAAATCACCACGAAATGGGATGCTTGCATTTTCAGACTTAGCACAGGCGGACCGTAGCCGGCGCCGCAATGTCAAGGCCAAGAGACGCCCCGCCCACCCCAGTGACCATAGACTGTAGCCCCTACTATAGCTGAGTCCTCCGCAGTAATCCGGAAGTGACGCAAGCTGTACCTCATTGGTCCAGAACAAATATTGGCACTGTGCCCAAATGACGCAATAAATCATGAAATCGACCCATGGACAGTCATAAGACCAATAAAATACACCTATTATGACTATTTGTTCTTGTGAGAAAAAATTATTGACTTTGTATTTTGATCGCATTTGTACCGTAGACTTACATGGAAACCGGATATGAAAACACCTATACTGGAGCCATCCGTAGTGGCGCTAGTGAGCAACCAGGAACTACAACACCAGGAAATGAGCTTCAAAAACGAAGTCTGGTTTTGGCCGCTTGGTTGTGACGGTGTGTGTGTGTGCGTGCGCGTGTGTTGTAACGGTGTGTGTGTGTATGTGTGTGTTGTAACGGTGTGTGTGTGTGCGCGTGCATGCTTGTGTGTGTATGTGTGTGTTGTAATGTGTGTCTGTGCGCGTGTGTGTGCGCGCATGCGTGCTTGTGTGTGTATGTGTGTGTTGTAATGGTGTGTGTGTGTGTGTGTGTGTGTTGTAATGGTGTGTGTATGTGTGTGTTGTAACGGGGTGTGTGTGTGTGTGTGTGTGTTGTAATGGTGTGTGTGTGCGCGCATGCGTGCTTGTGTGTGTATGTGTGTGTTGTAACGGTGTGTGTGTGTGTGTTGTAATGGTGTGTGTGTGTGTGCGCGTGCATGCTTGTGTGTGTGTGTGTGTTAACTGCATGTCAGAGTGCTGTGAAGCAGGCTGTTCTCAGGACCATCTCTAAGATGCTGGAGGAGAACGGGGCCATCAGGAGGAGACTCACAGCGTGCAGAGAGGAGAGACGCACAGGCACAGGTACTGATCTCTCACAGGAGAGACGCAGAGGTACTGATCTCTCACAGGTGAGACACACAGGCACAGGTACTGATCTCTCACAGGAGAGACGCACAGGCACAGGTACTCATCTCTCACAGGAGAGACGCACAGGCACAGGTACTCATCTCTCACAGGAGAGACGCACAGGTACTCATCTCTCACAGGAGAGACGCACAGGTACTCATCTCTCACAGGAGAGACGCACAGGTACTGATCTCTCACAGGAGAGACACACGGGCACAGGTACTGATCTCTCACAGGTGAGACACACATGCACAGGTACTGATCTCTCACAGGAGAGACGCACAGGTACTGATCTCTCACAGGTGAGACACACAGGCACAGGTACTGATCTCTCACAGGAGAGATGAACAGGCACAGGTACTGATCTCTCACAGGAGAGACACACGGGCACAGGTACTGATCTCTCACAGGAGAGACACACGGGCACAGGTACTGATCTCTCACAGGAGAGACACACGGGCACAGGTACTGATCTCTGACAGGAGAGACACACGGGCACAGGTACTGATCTCTGACAGGTGAGACACACAGGCACAGGTACTGATCTCTCACAGGAGAGACACACAGGTACTGATCTCTCACAGGTGAGACACACACGCACATGTATTCATCTCTCACAGGAGAGACGCACAGGCACAGGTACTGATCTCACAGGTGAGACACACAGGCACAGGTACTGATCTCTCACAGGTGAGACACAGGCACAGGTACTCATCTCTCACAGGAGAGACGCACAGGCACAGGTACTCATCTCTCACAGGAGAGACACACAGGCACAGGTACTGATCTCTCACAGGTGAGACACACAGGCACAGGTACTGATCTCTCACAGGTGAGACACACACGCACAGGTACTGATCTCTCACAGGAAAGACGAACAGGCACAGGTACTCATCTCTCACAGGAGAGACGCACATGTACTGATCTCACTGGTGAGACACACAGGCACAGGTACTGATCTCTCACAGGTGAGACACACAGGCACAGGTACTCATCTCTCACAGGAGAGACGCACAGACACAGGTACTGATCTCTCACAGGAGAGACACACGCACAGGTACTGATCTCTCACAGGAGAGACGCACAGGCACATGTATTCATCTCACAGGAGAGACGCACAGGCACATGTACTGATCTCTCACAGGTGAGACACATGGGCACAGGTACTGATCTCTCACAGGTGAGACAGGGGCACAGGTACTTCTCTCTCACAGGAGAGACACATGGGCACAGGTACTGATCTCTCACAGGTGAGACACACAGGCACAGATACTGATCTCTCACAGGTGAGACACACAGGCACAGGTACTGATCTCTCACAGGTGAAACACACAGGCACAGGTACTGATCTCTCACAGGTGAGACACAAGTACTTATCTCTCACAGGTGAGACACAGGTGCTGATCTCTCACAGGTGAGATATGGGCACAGGTACTGAGCTCTTCAGATACCGTGCTGGTTTGGGTGGAGGAGCTTTATCAGTGCTCAGAGTGGTAGTGCAGACAGATCCATGACTTTGAATGTTTTCAAAGCATTGGGCAAATATACACAGTATTCAATCCACACTCAAAGCGTGGAGTTTATGCTTTGTTACTGCACATTAGCAGTGCTATGAGTCTGAAAGCAAGCGTGTGGCAGTGCAGCGTTTCGCTGTACTGACGGGATCCTCTGGGGATGATTTAGGGTTCATGTTCATCGTGCTGTGTCTTCTCAGTTTAATAGTCCCACAGCTCTGCTATGTTACTCTAATGTTAACAGTTCCACATTATGGTAAATATGAAAAGTGCATTTCTCTGTTTCTGGAGACAGAATGGATCAGTACGCTGTGATCTGACTGGGCAAGATGAAAATGGAGACATCAGCAGCATCCCACAGAATAGTGTGCAATGTTGTAGAATTTCCATTCTGTTTGACTCAAATATATGAGTTTCATATAATAAAATTAAATTGTATTTGATTAAATAAAAGTTGAAGTACATAATTATACATTAACTAGAATTGGAATGTTAAACATCTAGTTTACTTCAGATGTATTCTGTTGCATGTCTGAAAAGAATTAGATTCTGCTGTTACGTTCATGCCAGTGTTCTCAGGAATTTTAAATAAAATGGTTTACCATTTGACTGCAATTGTGTATCGATTATTAACATATTCAAATAATTTATTTTATGCTAGTGTATTTAATTTGGAGATTGAATGTATATCCATACCACAAATCAGGCTTTTTTGTTGACTGTGAGTGTGAGAATTCTGGGGTTGTGAATACGGGTTAATCTAAATGAAAATGAAACCGTATATGAAACAGGTGGGAACGGTCCTGGACAGCTTATTTTTTCAAGAATGCTTTTTTTTTTTCAAGAATGTTGTGGTCTTTTCATCAAAGTTAAAATATTGTTATTTTTAGTCGTACTTTAATAACATATGGTTCATGACTGAGATATGAGAGGAAGACTGTATAAAGAGCAGGACCTAAACAGTGTTCCTTTCTGTTTTAATGCCTAATTGTGAGGTGAAATCTTGAAATTGGAATATTAATTTTAAAATGTTGTTAAATATGCATTTCAACCTGCAGATGGTGCTAGAGATTTTGGAACATGTTGCAAGTTTTTTAACCAGTGTGCTATCCACACTGTTTTCATGTAACCCACCGCAGGTTCACTTGTTTAGACAGTGGCAGCATTGTGGCATGATACACACAGATTAAACTGAATCACACCCACACCTGTGCACACCCCTGAACACACACCTGTGCACACAGTGCACACACCTTCAGTTTATCAAAATAACACTTGTGAAGGGCATGTCTTTTCTGATTCCAACTGTATGTTCATTTAGATGCCATATTACAAAATGAATTAGCACACAATGTACACACAACTCAATGTGAGCACTTCAAAGACACTTTGGTACCTGTGGCTCATGATTGGGGTCCAACAATAGAAACCAGGGTGAGAACCTAAGTTGATCCGATAAGTTGTAACTAAATTCATTTTTAGCTAAATAATACTGATAAAAAAAACTTTGGGCTGTATTAATGCTAATGACCACTCACTTTCCCTGCTAGCAAGCACACTACATTAGCCCTGGGGAAGGAGGGTGGCGTAAAATGCCGTACCTTTGAAGTATCATTGAAGGGAAAATATGTTTGTGATTGCAATCATGAATGTGTGTCTGATGCAGTTTTAATGTACTGCTTCTGGCCTTATGTCTGCTTTCATTCATATCGATCCCAAGGGGAATGCACTTGACGTCTTTAGCAAGTGAAACTGCTTAATGTCAGAGTAGTCTTACAGAAATTGTGATTTTATCGAAACGTGACAATCTCATGACAGTTGCTTCTGAAACTTGGCTGTGGTTCATTTTGAATTACATTCTATAGGGATTAATCAGTGACCTTTGTTTTCTCCTGATCATTCATGAGTAATTTAATCCACTCAATCACTAGTGAAACATTGGCCAATTGAACAGGGAGGTGGATGTAAGGTTTAGACCACCATCTTCTGGTATAAACCAGGGTCTGCATATAGTTTAGGCAAACCACATCTGGAAATTCTGTACACCTGAAATATATCTGAATTTTACACTGTGAGAAGTGAAGAGGCTGGTGTCAGCACAAGGCTGACTGGATTTACGCAGAGTTTTTATTTTTAGAGTGAATGTGGTTGAAAACCAACATTCATTTTTGTTTTTATTTAGGATGAACTAAAAACACAACATTGAAGCAGTGTTTATTTTTCACTTACACTTACATTTAGGCATAGGCAGACATTCTTTTCCAGGGCAATTTGCATAAGTGCATACATACAGATTTAGGCAACAAATGGTGTTGATGTTAAAGGACCATTTCTTGTTTTGCAGTTTGTTGATATTGAAACTTCTAGAAGAGCTTTGCATTATTTTTTATATTACTGGATTTAACAGTGATTCCTTTTTATTAAATCAAATAAACAGTTGCTGCAAAGAAGTCTTAGCTGTGCCATTCAGCCTGGATCAAATCAGGATCTAAACAATGCTAACAACTGACGGCCAGCACAGCACATACCTGAACACAACATAGCTTCCAGACTATTTCAGTTAGCATTGTATAGGCAACTACTGTACTACTATACCACTGAGAGAATATGATTTTACGTGTAATATTTAATACAAACGATCACAGAATAAAACCGCTCTAAACCGAAGACTGATGTGGAATATATGGTGACATTCAAATAAGGTTATTTCTCCAACCATTTCCTAGTTGGAGCTCTGTCGCGATAAGGACATTACGTAATTATAGCTGGTTAATATTTTACCAATGACGTAATACACAAAGAGGAGCTGGGGCAAATCAGGTGATTAAAAAGATGAAATTACAACGGATATGCGCTTTTTTTAACCAACGAAAAACGCATTCGTCTCGGATTGGTCCAGAGATTCACCGTTGAGTGTTGGTGAATATCCACTTTCACACAGAGTAACCCCCTGCGCCATAAATTTGATGCCGTCACGCTCGTCACGCACCCGGTTTCGTTACGTGGTCGTTGAGAAAAAAAGCAGCTTGATGCGGTAAAAAACTGGAAGAGATCGCCGAGGAAACAAGAGCACCGTTTTACGAAAGAAACCTATTCCTGTTAAGGTACAGTTCACGTCCCTTATTACCCACATATTAATAGCAATAACAACGCATATGCTGCCGCTGGCAAGCGGTTTGTTAGATTACTCAAATACAGCGATTCGTCGAAATAAAATAGGCTAGATAGTAACACAACGCCTCTTAAAGGATGCATAATCTTGGCTAACACCACCTGCCGTGTTCCTAACGCTCGATGTTTTATATTTACTAATCTTGCTTTTTCCAGGCTTACAGCTGCTGAAAGCTAGCAGCATAATATCTATATGCTGGCTGGCCGGCAGAGAGTGTTCAAGGAGTTTGTTATTTTCCTTTTGTAATTTAACGGTTGTCTAAGTAGCCTAACAATTCCTGGTTCCGACCATTATTCCGTAGTTAGGCGAGTCTTGTGTATCTAAGATGTTAACTGTGGTGTTGGAGAAATGCGCATGGGTGGGGAAATCTGCTGAAGGTGCATTTGCACCGGTCTTGCTGTTTATGTAGACTAGCAAAGGGCGAGAGTTTTGTTACAGGGTCGAGCTAATGCGGTCTATCTGTGCTTCGATCACTCATGACGCTGCGAAGTCTTCCGGCCCAGTACATGAACCTCGTCTTTCGGTTACAGTATCTAACGTTAAGTCTCTTTGGAGACTGAAGTCCAGATAAGTTACCGTTAGGTAACCAGTGCACTGGGATGCATGTTCGCAGTCAGCTGGAGTTCATAGTACTGCTGTGTAACTGTCAGAGTCATGTCTTCAAACCTAAGGGGCTGTACCGAGCTGTGCTAACACAGCTAGGTACAATGCACAAGTGTTTTGATCCCTTAGGGCACACCTTTCCCCAGTTAAGGTGTCCATGATGTGTTGAAATAATGATCTGTAGTGTGCGTGTAGAGCTTAAAGGTTTTCTATCATAAAATGTGGCGGAATTGAAAGGGATACTAGAGTTATATTAAGAATGATGGGTTAAAGTGACATACGGTGTATAAAGCGGAATCTGTTTTAAATTTTATTAAGAATTGTGATGTGTTATCTAAAGAAATATATTTAGTCGTCTAGTCTACAATATAGACCTACGCATTTCCGTTTTACTATCCGTCATTTTCAACTGTACAATAATGCGATTGTGATAGAGAAATTGAAGTCACGCCTTAAGGAAACTTTGAGGATGACGTTATGAGCTGACTAAAGAGGTCAAGCGGTCACTGTCACTGTCCCGCCAAATGGTTCGACTGCTTTAAGAAAACATTATTAATTGCCCTTGTCTGAATTTTAAATATTTTTAGTTGAATTCCTTGAACTTAGAACCAAATTATAATTAGACAGTTTACACTATCTTTTCATATGTAATACAGGTTTAGCTTTGTCTTTTATACAGCCTATACATTGTGTTTTTGTAATCTAGGCCTGTATAATTTTCAGTTTAATTATCAAATTGATCATGTAAAGCACTTTAAGATTTGTTTCTGTAAATAAGGTGGTGTAAAAAAAAAAATGAATTGCAGAGTTTATTTTCTCTGACTGACAGATGCTCGGTTTAAGAAGGCAGATCCTTAATGCCGTAGATAAGAATTTATTCTTGTAGCATCCTAAACACACCGTCCAATTTATAGTCTGTATTTTTCAGACACTGTATTAGGAACTAACACTGGATACTGGTGTGAATTATGTGTAGTTATTCAGTTGTATTACGGTTGGAAGTGCCATACTTTGTCATTTAAGGTGATTTGCAAAAGGAGAACATGATGGTAAAAATATCTCCTGCTCCCTTGTGGTAGATCGCATGCAGCGGCACTATCATGTTTTCATTTATTGAAGTGTGGGAAGCTGTATGTTGTACTTTTGTACAGCTGGGTTGAAATCTGGAGATAGATTACACTGCATTCTAATTTTGAAATGACATCATTTACGGCTACTACAGGGCGGCTGATTCCTCCCCCTACACGAGCAGCAACAAGGTCTCGACTCTTTGCAGTTCTGGCCACGATGGGGAACGATCTTCCGTGGAGTCGAACAGCAGAGTGTCTGAGCACCTTCAAACGAAACTCAAGACGCACCTCTTCTCTGTACCTCTCTCCTCTTCCTAACCCTCCCATAACTATAAAAAAAAAAAAAAAAAAAAAAAAAAAAAAAAACATTTGTTCAGACTATCTGTTTTCCTTATGTATGCATCATAGTAAAGGCTTTTTATCTACATGTTGTTCAATGGACTTAAGCGGACTTGATCCTGAGTTTGGTTACTCTGTTGTAAGTCGCTCTGGATAAGAGCGTCAGCTAAATACCTATAATGTAATGTAATGTAACATCACAGAGGAAAACTTGCACAGCGATGAGTTTATTTACTGGTCATTATCTGTGACAGTACAATCAAGTTGTAGCCTAAGTGCTGGTTATGGAACTGGAGCAGAGGGGGCTGTGCTGGTTATGGAACTGGAGCAGAGGGGTCTGTGCTGGTTATGGAACTGGAGCAGAGGGGTCTGTGCTGGTTATGGAACTGGAGCAGAGGGGTCTGTGCTGGTTATGGATCTGGAGCAGAGGGGTCTGTGCTGGTTATGGAACTGGAGCAGAGGGGTCTGTGCTGGTTATGGAACTGGAGCAGAGGGGTCTGTGCTGGTTATGGAACTGGAGCAGAGGGGTCTGTGCTGGTTATGGAACTGGAGCAGAGGGGTCTGTGCTGGTTATGGAACTGGAGCAGAGGGGGGCTGTGCTGGTTATGGAACTGGAGCAGAGGGGTCTGTGCTGGTTATGGAACTGGAGCAGAGGGGTCTGTGCTGGTTATGGAACTGGAGCAGAGGGGTCTGTGCTGGTTATGGAACTGGAGCAGAGGGGGCTGTGCTGGTTCTGGAACTGGAGCAGAGGGGTCTGTGCTGGTTATGGAACTGGAGCAGAGGGGTCTGTGCTGGTTATGGAACTGGAGCAGAGGGGGGTGCTAATATTGAGGCTGAGGCTCCACCTCTTGGTTTGCTGCTGTAGGTCTTGTTGTTTTGTGCTGCTTTAAAGGAACAGCTCAGTAATGAGTTCTCCTGGGCCTGAAGTTGCATGACTCACTCTACCACACCTTACAGTAGACAGGTGAGACTCGCCGTCAGGTTAGCATCTACATCTCAGAACTTCCACACAGGTAAAATACTGATGGCTCTTTGTTTTTAAAATAGTAACTCTCATACTTTTCAGGTCCCACTGCTTTACTTGCACCTTTTCTGACTAGCGTATTCGACCAACGGATGTTTTTTTATTACAGTGAATTGGTCACACAATGGCCTTTTATATGAGCTCTAGAGTACTATGATGCATGTAAAAGCTGCTGGATACTAGTTAAGTGTGTACCGTGTGATGGTGGCATGTCTTTCGTGTTTTGCGTATGTTACAGCTCCATGTGTTACAGCTCTGTGTGTTACAGCTCTGTGTGTGTTACAGCTGTGTGTGTTACAGCTCTGTGTGTGTTACAGCTCTGTGTGTGTTACAGCTCTGTGTGTGTTACAGCTCTGTGTGTTACAGCTCTATGTGTGTTACAGCTGTGCGTGTGTTACAGCTGTGTGTTACAGCTCTATGTGTTACAGCTCTGTGTGTGTTACAGCTCTGTGTGTGTTACAGCTCTGTGTGTGTTACAGCTCGTTGTGTTACAGCTCTGTGTGTTACAGCTGTGTGTGTTACAGCTATGTGTGTTACAGCTGTGCGTGTGTTACAGCTCTGTGTGTGTGACAGATCTGTGTGTTACAGCTCTGTGTTTTACAGCTGTGTGTGTGTTATAGCTCTGTGGCTCTTGTGTGTGTTACAGCACTGTGTGTGTTACAATTCTATGTGTGTTACCGCTCTGTGTGTTACAGCACTGTGTGTTTTACAGCTGTGTGTGTTACAGCTCGCTGTGAGTTCGTGTGCGTGAGAAGCTTGTAACATGCACAAGAATTCAGTCTTTGATGTCTGTGTTGTGGAAACAGTGCTGTATTCACAGGCCACTGGATCTGGGGGAGGTCCCATGGTCGCAACGGCGACCAATCAAAACCGATCTCTGTGTTACTGTCAGTGAAGTCTCCTCCCCAGCACTCTGGCCTCCGAGCGTCGGGAGGTGTCAGTACGAGATAAAGGACCTGATCAAAGCTGGACTGCACACAGGAAGTAATCAATCACCAGTGATGGTTTCCTCCCGAAATATAAGATGACATCATATAGGAAGTACCCTGACATGTTACCCGTTGGTGCCCAGGTTAGGGTATTGGAGCTGTAAGGTTGCTGGTCAGAGCTGAATATATCTAAAATATTCATTATATAGTTTGCAGGTAAACCAGTTTTATGTTTAGTAATGAACTTGAGTACATTATCGACAAACCTTGTCTGATCTTAAAAGTGTTTTTTCTTTTTTTTTGCATCTACAGTGGCTAATCAGGAAGAAGATTGCCTGTACTGTATTAAGAGTAAATGGCGTATTTTATAGATGGCGTTTTCGCTAGCGAGTTGGCAGTTAACGTACAGAAACTCTGCAATAGTGTGCAAGCGAACACGCTGCTAGCTTAGCTCACCATTCACATGTTGTCAGAAAGTATAAATGAAGCCGAATCTGCATTATGTTAAGAATAATTATTCTTCTGCCTAGTTGGCTTTGCAGAGGTTAGGTCTGAATAGTGTTCACTGTGTGAACTAAACTGTGTTCTTGGCTAGAAATAGCTGTACAAAATAAGTATTGTACCTTACTGAACCTGTGTTTAGCAGTTGTCTATGACCATGAAATGCACTTTTTGTACGTCGCTTTGGATAAAAGCGTCTGCCAAATAAATGTAATGTAATGAATAAACGGGGGTGTCAGTGTAGGAAAGTGGGTTGGGAACTGAGCTTGTGACACCAAGGTTGTGTGTGCGTGCATGCGTGCGTGTGCGTGCGTGTCTTTACAGAGTGAGCAGGTGTAGTTTTTGTTGCCCCTATTATGGGCTGGCATTGTATAAACAGGCCTATAGTATTGGCCCATAGTGCAGGTTTGGGAATCTTGTTGGGGCTGTCGGGGATAGGTGGTGTTTATAATGCTGACAGGAGATGTGTGACAAGTCAGTCTCCTGCTTCTGACAGAATGCTTTACAGCAGAATGCCACCAGTGACCAGGGGTTGGAAGTTTCTAACTGTGTTTGGAAAACTTTTAAAATACTGTCAGGAACCCTGTCAGATAAACCAAACAATGGAAGTATCTGAGTGGTGAAGGAACGTGTTGTCTTACTCTGTGCTACTGGAACGGGATTAATTTAATGTTATCTCTCTTATCTGACTCCAAAAATAATGTTTTAACCTTTGCGCTGTGCTAACAGTTGTGCATAGGAGGAGACTGCAGGTGATCTGCCAGTAGTGTTTCCCTATATGGGTCGCTATCTATCGTAGGTTGTAGACACTTGCATGCCTCTGGCTTGTGTGGCCTGCATAAATTCAATTGTGTATCTTGCTCTAGTTCGAGTGTATAGTCGAGTGACAATGGGGTGCAAATATCCTTTATCCATTCTATGTGTATGTTAGGGTTAGGGTTAATATCCTGAGTTCTATGTGTATGTTAGGGTTAGGGTTAATATCCTGAGTTCTGTGTGTATGTTAGGGTTAGGGTTAATATCCTGAGTTCTGTGTGTATGTTAGGGTTAGGGTTAATATCCTGAGTTCTGTGTGTATGTTAGGACCTTAAAACTTCTAGGTGTGCAGTGGTAACATTCAAAAAGGAATGCCAGGTCAAAGTGAATGCAGTTTATTTTACAGTATGTGCAATGATGATAGTAGACATTAGATGAGTCTACCCGAACCGTTGCACGCTTCTCCTTACAAAATAGCGTTCACTGACCATTTACCGAGTGTTCCCTGAACATTCACTGAACATTCCCTGAATTAATAGGTGTCGGGTGCATACCTGTGTGATTGTGAATGCTAAAATGTGAAGGTAAGAATCACTGTTAGCAGGAACTAGATGGGCAAAATAAGATAATTCACATGATTGCATAATGAGCTTAAGCTGTCACTGAGTAGCAAAAGGGGCGTGGCCTCTCACTTCTTGTTGCAGCGCAGCTGTACCCACCATTTCGTGATTAAAAACCATTTTGTGGTCGCCATGATGAACAGCTACGCCATTTTCGTTTCCTCTAGTGTCCTGTCCCAGAAGTTGTTTAATTCACAGTCTGGTGAGTCTGCTGGGTTCTATCAGGTCCTGAGGTCCTTCATGTCCATTTAGCTTTATCAGGGACGTGCGAGCCTTCCTCTGGACCTGAGTCCACACGCCAGGCCTCCTTAAAATGGCCATGGCTATTTGCTCATTGTAATGTTATTCATTAACATGTTTTCCATCCTGGTGTGATAGCAAAGGGCGTTACAGACGTGGTCTGTCTCCACCAGCTTTTAACTTATGCATCATAATAACACCATCCCAGTGTGTTAATGAGCCCTATACATTTCCCCTGTAACACCATCCCAGTGTGTTAATGAGCCCTTTACATTTCCCCTGTAACACCATCCCAGTGTGTTAATGAGCCCTATACATTTCCCCTGTAACACCATCCCAGTGTGTTAATGAGCCCTTACATTTCCCCTGTAACACCATCCCAGTGTGTTAATGAGCCCTTTACATTTCCCCTGTAACACCATCCCAGTGTGTTAATGAGCCCTTTACATTTCCCCTGTAACACCATCCCAGTGTGTTAATGAGCCCTTTACATTTCCCCTGTAACACCATCCCAGTGTGTTAATGAGCCCTTTACATTTCCCCTGTAACACCATCCAAGTGCGGTTCTGCATAGCAGCATCCTGTCACTCAAATGTGCCTCGAATGTTAATTATTAACCGGGTTATCTTAACAGTAAAATCAGAGTTCATGCTATAAATGATTATTTGGGCCTATATGTCTACATTGCCTTGGTGAGCATGCTCTAGTTATGTCTAACAGTGGTACATACAGGTAATGGATCCAAAAAGCATTTTGTGCTGGTTTTTGTTAATGTGTGTGTGTGTGTGTAAATTGTGCTTTATGCTGGTGTGTGTGTGTGTGTGTAAATAATGCTTTAGGCTGATGTGTGTGTGTGTGTAAATTGTGCTTTATGCTGATGTGTGTGTGTGTTTAAATCATGCTTTAGGCTGGTGTGTGTGTAAATTCTGTTTTATGCTGGTGTGTGTGTGTGTGTGTGTGTGTTTAAATCATGCTTTAGGCTGATGTGTGTGTGTGTGTGTTTTTAAATCATGCTTTAGGCTGATGTGTGTGTATGTGTGTTTAAATCATGCTTTAGGCTGATGTGTGTGTGTAAATTCTATTTTATGCTGATGTGTGTGTGTGTGTGTGTGTAAATCATGCTTTAGGCTGTTGTGTGTGTGTGTGTGTGTGTGTGTGTTTGTAAAGTGTATTTCATGCTGGTGTGTGTGTGTGTGTGTGTGTGTGTAAATGATGGTAAAAGCCCTACTGTGCTGGCCCTGCTGGTGGAGTGTGTTTCCACAGTGATTACACAGGTTTGTTCATTATTGATGAGGCTGAGTTTTCCTGCATTATTTCTGAATGGCAGCAGTAGCCTGAGAGTTGCTGGGTTCACAGGCAGCGCTCAGCCACATAAACACCACGGAACCGGTGCTTATTGAGCCAGGAACATGAGCCGTAAACCGGCTGCTGGACTGCGTTTATATGGGAAAAGGGTTTTAGCCCGTCATGACAGTAAATGTCTCCAGAATAGTTGGTGTGTATAATATCTGTAGAATACATATATGAATAATATTGTGTGTGTGTCTGTGTCTGTGTCTGTGTCTGTGTCTGTGTCTGTGTCTGTGTCTGTGTCTGTGTCTGTGTCTGTGTCTGTGTCTGTGTCTGTGTCTGTGTGTGTGCGCGTGTGCTTGTGTGTGTCTCTGTAGATGAATCCTGAACAGCCACCTCCGTATCCGGGCCCTGGCCCCTCCGCTCCAGGATACCCCGCCCAAGGATACCCTGCCCAAGGATACCCCCCAAACATGGAGCAGCCCCACCCTGGAGCCTACCCCGCCTACCCCGCTTACCCCCAAGGGCCTGGGGGGCCCTACCCCGGTCCGGGACAGCCCCCCTACCAGGGGTACCCCGCGCCCCCGCAGCCACAGTTCGGCTGGCAGAACGGGCCGCCACCCGGACCCATGTATGCGGAGGCCCCCAAAAACACAGGTGAGAGGGGAAGGTAGGACTGCACCTGCTGCCAGAGCTCTGCAAGGTTACAGCATAGAATCTGCCTTAGAATCTCTGACCCTGACCCTGACCCTAACCCTAACCCTAACCCTGACCCTGAATCTAACCCTGATCCTAACCCTGACCCTAACCCTAACCCAAATGCTAACCCTAACCCAAACGCTAACCCTGACCCTGACCCTAACCCAAACCCTAGCCCTGACCCAAACCCAAACCCAAACCCTGACCCTGACCCAAACGCTAGCCCTGACCCTAACCCTGACCCTGACCCTAACCCTGACCCAAACACTAACCCTGACCCAAACACTAACCCTGACCCTGACCCTAACCCGAACCCTAACCCTGACCCTAACCCTGACCCAAACGCTAACCCTGACCCTGACCCTAACCCGAACCCTAACCCTGACCCCAACCCTGACCCTGACCCAAACGCTAACCCTGACCCTAACTCGAACCCTAACCCTGACCCTGACCCTAACTCTGACCCAAACGCTCCGTTTAGCACACAAGGCGTTCCCCTCTATATCCGGGTTCTTCCCCAGATTTATTCCCAGCGGGAGTTTTTCTCATCACTGCTTGAGTGTTTCCCCTCCTACTGGGGAGTTGGGGTTAGGGTTTAGCCTCGTCTGCTGGTTTTGGCAGGCTCAGATTCGGCCTCTCTCCGTCCCATTGTTCAGACCGTGTCTGTAGAGGGTGCTGCATGATTAGGGTGTTTGGAGTGACCGTGTCTGTAGAGGGTGCTGCATGATTAGGGTGTTTGGAGTGACCGTGTCTGTAGAGGGTGCTGCATGATTAGGGTGTTTGGAGTGACCGTGTCTGTAGAGGGTGCTGCATGATTAGGGTGTTTGGAGTGACCTGTGTCTGTAGAGGGTGCTGCATGATTAGGGTGTTTGGAGTGACCGTGTCTGTAGAGGGTGCTGCATGATTAGGGTGTTTGGAGTGACCGTGTCTGTAGAGGGTGCTGCATGATTAGGGTGTTTGGAGTGACCGTGTCTGTAGAGGGTGCTGCATGATTAGGGTGTTTGGAGTGACCGTGTCTGTAGAGGGTGCTGCATGATTAGGGTGTTTGGAGTGACCGTGTCTGTAGAGGGTGCTGCATGATTAGGGTGTTTGGAGTGACCGTGTCTGTAGAGGGTGCTGCATGATTAGGGTGTTTGGAGTGACCGTGTCTGTAGAGGGTGCTGCATGATTAGGGTGTTTGGAGTGACCGTGTCTGTAGAGGGTGCTGCATGATTAGGGTGTTTGGAGTGACCGTGTCTGTAGAAGGTGCTGCATGATTAGGGAGTTTGGAGTGACCGTGTCTGTAGAAGGTGCTGCATGATTAGGGTGTTTGGAGTGACCGTGTCTGTAGAGGGTGCTGCATGATTAGGGTGTTTGGAGTGACCGTGTCTGTAGAGGCTGCTGCATGATTAGGGTGTTTGGAGTGACCGTGTCTGTAGAGAGTGCTGCATGATTAGGGTGTTTGGAGTGACCGTGTCTGTAGAGGGTGCTGCATGATTAGGGTGTTTGGAGTGACCGTGTCTGTAGAGGGTGCTGCATGATTAGGGTGTTTGGAGTGACCGTGTCTGTAGAGGGTGCTGCATGATTAGGGTGTTTGGAGTGACCGTGTCTGTAGAGGGTGCTGCATGATTAGGGTGTTTGGAGTGACCGTGTCTGTAGAGGGTGCTGCATGATTAGGGTGTTTGGAGTGACCGTGTCTGTAGAGGGTGCTGCATGATTAGGGTGTTTGGAGTGACCGTGTCTGTAGAGGGTGCTGCATGATTAGGGTGTTTGGAGTGACCGTGTCTGTAGAGGGTGCTGCATGATTAGGGTGTTTGGAGTGACCGTGTCTGTAGAGGGTGCTGCATGATTAGGGTGTTTGGAGTGACCGTGTCTGTAGAGGGTGCTGCATGATTAGGGTGTTTGGAGTGACCGTGTCTGTAGAGGGTGCTGCATGATTAGGGTGTTTGGAGTGACCGTGTCTGTAGAGGGTGCTGCATGATTAGGGTGTTTGGAGTGACCGTGTCTGTAGAAGGTGCTGCATGATTAGGGTGTTTGGAGTGACCGTGTCTGTAGAAGGTGCTGCATGATTAGGGTGTTTGGAGGGGGGTGCGGTCGCTCGCTCGCTGCTGTTTCTCCCCCTTGAGACAGCCACGTCGGACCGCAGCAGGAAGTATCGCATGTCCACGAGGTGCGAATAGAGGCCCCACACCGATGGCTGTCTCTGATTGGCTGAGCCCTGGCTGTGCTGAGAACAGGGCTTGAGCCCTGTGCGATCTGATAAATATAGTCAATGCTGAGTCATTCAGGTCTAACAGACTGCAGTGATCTCATTGGCTGCAGGATAACTACATGCTGGTCTTAGCATTCTGACTCTGAAATTAGCCCCAGGCATTGCTATTTATTATAATTATAGGTTATATTATTAACTTAATTATGTAATTGTATTATATTATTTAGATTCATGCATGAGGCCTTTTGGGTTTCTAACCTCAACTGCAGATTTATTATTCTGACTTGAAAATTTTTCACTGTCGTTTTGTATTGCATATGTTAACAAATACGGTTGTTTGTGTATTTGTTTTTAAACTGAAACTAAAAACTAAAGTTCTACAATTTCAGATTAGTATTCTTACTGTGCAGATTATGCTTATTTTGAATATCATGACCCATTTGTGAACAGTGGTGTGGTTGGGGACAGAACTTCCGTAGCTGCCATGGCACCTGAGAAAAGCCTCAGTATCCTCACAGAATGGGCAGGAGTAGGAATGGAGCCGCAGAATGGGCAGGAGTAGGAATGGAGCCGCAGAATGGGCAGGAGTAGGAATGGAGCCACAGAATGGGCAGGAGTAGGAATGGAGCCACGAGCCGCACTTTTATTCAGCCAATCCTATGAAGGTCTCTGAAGCAGGAGGGCTTTGCTGCCCTGGACACTGAGTGCTGCATTTCCTCATGCTTTGCAGTTTTCTTAGAGGTGTTGGAACAGGGTTGGCTGGGTGTCTGTGGTTTAGTACACTGCAGTTCTGACACTTTTGCTGGGTGTTGGTGACTCTTATTTGTGATTGGTTGGTTGGAAATGGGTTTCAGTAACACCCCTGATGCAAAATTGCAAATTCAGTGTTGCAGAAGCAATTGTTTAGGATGATTAATCTTCCATAGACCATCTGGCGATATGAAGGTGAACATAACGCTTCAGGGCTCATGGAAAGAATAAGCTTTCCTTTCCTTTTTTCCCTCTGTTGTGTGTTGGTGCGTGGTGTCAGAGTGAGTGTCGTCTGCGTAAAGACCGTAGCTTTGAATCCATGGTGTGGCTTTTTATTTTTTAAACAGCAGCATCAGATATTTGTGCTATTCCAGTTACTGTAGGTATGACATGTAAAATGAGGCATTGTAGAATTGTGTCACGGGAACCAAAATGCACAGTGCATTTTGTTAGCGTTAGGGTTAAGGTTGGGGTTAGTGTTAGGGTAGAGTTAGAATTGGGGTTAGCGCTAGGGTAGGGTTAGGATTGGGTTAGTGTTAGGGTAGAGTTAGAATTGGGGTTAGCGCTAGGGTAGGGTTAGGATTTGGGTTAGTGTTAGGATAGGGTTAGGATTAGGGTTAGGATTGGGGTTAGGGTAGGGTTAGGGTTAGAACTGGGGTTAGGGTAGGGTTAGGACTGGGGTCAGGGTTAGGGTAGGGTTAGGATTGGGCTAGTGTTAGGGTAGGGTTAGGATTGGGTCAGGGTTAGGGTAGGGTTAGGATTGGGTCAGGGTTAGGGTAGGGTTAGGATTGAGGTCAGGGTTAGGGTAGTGTTAGGATTGGGGTCTGGGTTAGGGTAGTGTTAGGATTGGGTTAGCGTTAGGGTAGGGTTAGGATTGGGTCAGGGTTAGGGTAGGGTTAGGATTGGGGTCAGGGTTAGGGTAGGGTTAGGATTGGGGTTATTGGTCTCAGTAAAGGCTGTGTGTGGCGATGGGGGGATTGATGAGAGAAAGGACACTTCAGTCTCAGTAATAACCCTGAGTGACTGACAGACTGAGGGGGACAGACACACACACGCCCCCCCACATGCTCACACACACACACACACTCACACACACAGTGACTGACAGACAGAGGGGGACAGGCTGGATGACCCGCACCGTTTCTTTAAGTAACAGACCCTGGTATCGGCATGGTTACTGCTTACAGACGGGACTCATACCCCCCACCCCCCACGGGACAGGACTCATACCCCCCACGGGACAGAACTGATACCCTGCATCTCACTCATATGCAGCATTCTGAGGCTCATATTAGCTCTGATCTCAGCCTAAACTCCCCCATGGAGCCAGTAAGTCTCAGATACTCTGTGCTGAGAAATAACAGTAATATAGACAACAGCGCAGAACACTGCATGCGCCCTGTTCTGAATCATACAGCCAATAAAAGCCTCTCAGCCAGCAGAATGAATCTGGGCTCAGCTGGGGAACCCGGCAGCCAAAGCGCGCTGCTCCAAAGGTCGCTGCTTTTGTTCTGTGAGGAGCTGAGCAAATACGCAGAATATTTCCTTGTTTGTATTATTGGGAGTATTTTACAGGATAGAGGTGAACAGGCTAATGGCCACACCTCAGATCTGCTCAGCTTGGTGGCCTCGAAACGCTGAGCTGTGGGTCCTTCAGCACTGTGCTGTTATTCCTTCAGTATGGTGCCTTACTGTCTTATTCCTTCAGTGTGGTGAAATGTGTTTTACTGGTTTTTTGTCCTGAATTATTTATTGTAATTTCTGTTTAGAGTGTGTGTTCTGCTGAGGTCAGATAAGTTTTCTCAGAATTAGAGGCTGAAATCTAATCTTATCTAATATAAGCTGCTGTTTGAAGGCCATACCTGGGTGGAACAGCACAGGTGTGTGTGTGTGTGTGTGCGCGTGTGTGTCTGTGTGTGTGTCTGTGTGTGTGTATACACTCTGGTTGCTCCTGTGACCAGCACAGGGAATATGATCTAATTTTACTTCCTGGAAATGGCAGCACTCATCTATTTACAGAAAGAGAGGACAGGACACACACACACACGCACACACACACATATGCATGCGCACACACACGCACACTCACATATATGCACACACGCACACACACACTCACATATACATGCGCATATATGCACACACGCACGCACACACACACGTAGATGATGTGTGCAGGGAATCAGGTGTCTGAGTCACTCTGTGGAGTCTCTGGGTTCTGTTCTTTCTCACTTAGTTTATTGGAAGGGTCTCTGTCAGGAACACGCTTGTGGCTCCATTGAGCTGTCAGAATCGCCACGGTAACAGGACCCTTGGGGGCTGCTGAGAAATGTAACATGTGACTCATTTGTTTGATGGTTCTCTTCAGTAACCACAGGTAGGGCAGTCATTGTTCTGTGTGTGTGTGCGTGTGTCCGCGTGCGTGTGTGTATAGATGAGACGAAACACTCGAACAGGTGGCACTGGTGTGATGAACAAAACCCAGCTTTAGAGAAAAGACCTGGACACTAAATATTTATCTCCTCTCTCTCTCTCCCTTTTCCTCTGTCCCCCCCCCTCTCTCTCTCCCCCTCTGTCCCTCTCCCTCTGTCTCTCTCTCCCTCTGCCCCCTCTCACTCTCTCCCTCTGCCACCCTCACTCTCACCCTTTTCCTCTGTCTCTCTCTCTCCCTCTGTCCCTCTCCCTCTCCCCCTCTCTTTCTCTCTCAGTTCAATTCAATTCAGTTTGCTTTATTGGCATGAAATACATACAGTAAATATTGCCAAAGCATTATATAAAAAAACAGACACACAAATTCAGGAATTCCAAATAGAAAGAGAAAAGAGAGAAAAAAAGCAATAGACTATTTACACTAGGATTTAGTTAACTGTATTTATTTTTACAAGTTGAACAGGTAACACATTGTACCTTTTATCTGGGTAGTTTCTCACACTGTCCCTCAGGTTGTGACAGGCTGAAACATATTCTGCTGCCAGTGGGGCTGTTGACCCTTCTCCCAGAACTATTTTCAGCTTTTCTGTGTTTGTCAGGGAAGGAAATGATTTTATAATTTTAGAAAATTTGTTGAAATATGTTTTCCTTATTTCAGAATATTTTTCACAGTCTAGGAGGAAGTGCATCTCTGTCTCCACCTCTCCTGTCTTACGGTGTCCTCTTTGGGCAACCATTACTTTTTATCTCTCCCTTTTGCAATTGTTAAGGTGTGGTCACTGAGCCTGTACTTGGTCAGGATCTGTCTCTGCTTCGTATCTCTGACAGAGAAGAGATATTCTGCCTGTGTGTATTCTCTGTTTAGGGCCCGATAGCAATTCAGTTTATTTTGGAATTTGGTACTGGTCTTCCAATGTTCCAAATAAATGGTTTTGATTTGTTTTATAGTTTGGTTAACTCTAACTGGCGATTGTGAAGCAGTGCTGATCTGAAGCTGGTTTGTGTTAGTACTGGTTAGTTTAGATAGGTTCAGAACCAGCTGACTGAGGGGATACTTTCCTGGGCTTACCTCTTGGGTTTTTAGAGCCTAATATTGTACTGAATTTTCCGGGCTAGATTTTAGATGCTCGATAAAATTAAGTGGCCTTTTTGGATTTGAATAAGAATTGGATATCTGCCTAATTCAGCCCTGCATGCATTATTTTGAGTATTTCTGTGTACCTGTAGGATATTTGTAAAAAAATTCTGCATGCAAAATTTCAGCTGGATGTTTTTCCCATCTAGTGTAGTCTTGCTGACTGAGTGGACCCCGTATTTCACTTGCATATAGCACAATTGGCTGGATAACGCTATCAAATATTTTTGTGGGAATATTTATTTTATGGAATCTTCTTTTGATTGCATAAAAGATCTCTCTCTCTCTCTCTCTCTCTCAGTGTACGTTGTTGAGGAGAGGAGGCGTGATGACGTGGGGGACTCCTGCCTGACTGCCTGCATGACTGCGCTCTGTTGCTGTTGCCTTTGGGACATGCTGACCTAACACCCCTGACCCCTGACCCTGAACACCTCAGCAAACCCAGTCTTGGAGTGGAGTGGGGGGGGTTTCAGGAGGAGCGAAAGTCGGAATTATGTGGAACTGCTGATTTAAGGATTAAAGGCACCGCAGGTCTCCACCCCACCCCCCCTGCCCCCGCTAGCCCCACCCCAACCCCTCCCACTGGCCTTGCACTGTCTTCTGATAGGTTACAGTGTAGCCCTGATGCCATGCCTAGCACAGCCCTGGGGCTGTAGCCTGCTTTTAAATGAACTGATGTTTGTCTTAAAATAACATTTAATCTGAGATTTAAGTTAAATTATACACCGCCTTTTGAAAGATTGAAATTATATCTGTTCATGTTAATGTATCGTATGTATTATTTTAAGAACCTTTCATTTATATTGATTATAAATACATAATTAAACCTGGAGTTGGAACTGTTGTTTTTAATACTTACATTCCTAGATGGTAAAAACTAAATTAACTGCAACTGATTAAAAAAAATGCTATTTACCAATGCAAGAACATGAGAATTGCACAAAGAATAAAATATGTTGTTAAAATAAATTAAATAAGGAATGATATTTCTTTATGTATACTGCTGATATGATTTTGAATGCAGAGAATGGGAAATGTCTTGTTTGGTTTGGTTATCTTCTTTCTTTTCAAACATTGGAGCAATGCATTGTGGGATTGCTGTTTCTCTGTCTCTGTAGTCTCCCCTTTCTGAAGAGGCAGTGATTGATCTTGGTATCCAGGGAGGTGATTTTACTGGTTATTGATTTTCATTAATATATTTTATGTATACACCATTTGTTTTGAATTGTATTATTTATTGTAATTTCTGTCTTGAATGCACGTCCTTCTGGTGTGGTCAAAGAAGTGGGAAATAAAGTGTAATCTCAATTTGCGTTCAAATGGAAACCTCTGTTTTAGACAAAATAGTGACCATTGAAAGCACAGCCCTGAAAGTGTGCTGTGTGTGTAAATGTGTGATTCTGTTTCCCCTGTTTGGATCGTCCAGCTGTGCGCTGAAGCCCTGCTGATGGACACGCCTAACGCCTAACCCTAACAACGACTAACCCTAACCCTAACCCTGGAGCCCCCCCTATGCCAGGGGCCTCATCGCTGTGCTGCACTGTCCTTGGGCTCCTTTGTAAATGCTGCGTACGCCCAAAAAACATGCGTACACCACCTTCCCACGTAATTTTACAAATGCAGCCTTCCAAGAGATTGCTGTGTGTCTTTTATGGGTAATGAGTGTGTGAAAGTATTTGTGAATGAATTAATCATTGCATTTATGAAGCACTTTTCCAGACGCTCAAAGTCTTTTACAGTGATGAGGGTTAGGGTTAGAATGAAACTCATCTCAGCCACCATCAATGTGTAGCACCCACCTGCGTGATGCGGGGCAGCCATTTCACACTAGAACGCTCACTGCCTGTCAGCTGAGGTGGAGAGAGAGAACGTTTTAGCCAATTAAACTAGGGGATGATTAGGTGGCAGGTTGAGAATTTGACAACCCCCTGCTCTTTGCGAAGAGTGTCAAGGGGTCTTTAGTGAGCGCAGTGACTCAGGAGATCAGTTTAACGTGTCATCTGACAGAGCATCTCCTACAACAGTGTCCCCATCACTGCACTGGGGATATTTGACCAGAGAGATGATTACCCCCTGCTTGCCCACCAACTCCACTTTCAGCAACAACTTAGTTTTCCCAAGAGGTCTTCCGTCCAAATACTAACCAAGGGTTGTGTGTCTGTGCTGTGTGAAAGTGATGTGTGTCTGTGCTGTGGGAGAGTGTTGTGTCTGTGCTGTAGGAGAGGGTTGTGTGCCTGTGTGGTTGGAGAGGGTTGTGTGTCTGTGCTGTGGGAGAGGGTTGTGTGCCTGTGTGGTTGGAGAGGGTTGTGTCTCTGTGCTGTAGGAGAGGGTTGTGTCTCTGTGCTGTGGGAGAGGGTTGTGTCTCTGTGCTGTAGAAGAGGGTTGTGTGCCTGTGCTGTATGAGAGTGTTGTGTGTCTGTGCTGTAGGAGAGGGTTGTGTGTCTGTGCTGTAGGAGAGGGTTGTGTCTGTGCTGTAGGAGAGGGTTGTGTGTCTGTGCTGTGGGAGAGGGTTGTGTGCCTGTGTGGTTGGAGAGGGTTGTGTCTCTGTGCTGTAGGAGAGGGTTGTGTCTCTGTGCTGTGGGAGAGGGTTGTGTCTCTGTGCTGTAGGAGAGGGTTGTGTGCCTGTGCTGTATGAGAGGGTTGTGTGTCTGTGCTGTAGGAGAGGGTTGTGTCTCTGTGCTGTAGGAGAGGGTTGTGTGTCTGTGCTGTAGGAGTGGGTTGTGTGCCTGTGTGGTTGGAGAGGGTTGTGTGTCTGTGCTGTATGGAATGCCTGGGGCCAGCCTGAGTCTGGGTGTCTAATTATAAACAGGGAAAGGTCACCTTTACAGAGAGGGGCTTATGGCCACACTGCATCTATTTATTATGCAGCATATTTCCCAGCATGCTCATGGGTTCATGCTCACGTTTCCCAGCATGCTTACGTATTCATAATCAGGAGTGTGTGTGTGTGTGTGTGTGTGTGTGTGTATGTAATGAGCGAGCCAGTGCAGGTCATAATCAGGAGTGTGTGAGTGTGTGTGTGTGTGTGTGTGTATGTAATGGGAGAGCCAGTGCAGGTCATATTCAGGAGTGTGTGTGTGTGTGTGTTTGTAATGGAAGAGCAGGTGCAGGTCATATTCAGGAGTGTGTGTGTGTGTGTGTGTGTGTTTGTAATGGAAGAGCCAGTGCAGTTCATGATCATAATTCTTTTATTGAGATAGACAGGAATTCATCTTAATTGAAAAATACAGTGAAATAAATGTTTAGAAAGGCATTTAAAGATATTTATGAATGAAATGTGTTTCAGTGAACAAGAGCAAAATACCATAAAGGGAAAAAAGTACATTTTTACAGTTTTTCTCGATTGCTAACACACTAAAACTGGTTCTTTTAGCAAAAACTCCCAAATGATTACTTCAGCTCTCAGAGGACCAACACATCTCTCAAAACTAAAAACAGTTTTCACTTGTTTTAACACCTGCTGAAAATTGTCAAACTTTTTCAGCAAATCTCTAGAAACAAATGCCTTCACGAATCACTGGTTACACACTGTGCTCATGCAACAAACCCTAGCAGTCAAAACTTTTAACTCAAGTCATCACAACCTAAACTCAGGTAGCGCACCTTTCTCAAGGTGCAAACACTTGGCAGCAAAATTGTTAACACACCAGTCACCAATCACCAATCACCAGTCACCAATCACCAATCACCAGTCACCAATCTCAGGATGAATAAATAGGGCCACAGTTTGCATCTGTGTGCTTATGAACAATGGATCCTCAACATGGACGACAAAGGACGGCAGGAAGACAAAGACAAAGATGAAGAGGAAGAGGAACAGGCAGGAGACTATTTGTCCCAGATGAAGACTTCACCACAATAGGCTGAGGATAAAGCAAGTTTACAGAGTACCTTTTGAAAGAAATGCAATCAGGGTGAACAACCAACGGTTTCAATATGTGCAGGTAAGCCCAATATGGTACACTATTTTTAGGTACAGTACTATATTTGTAGAGTATACTATGATGGTCTACCTCTCCAGTACAACAGTACTGTATGGTAATGTGATGTGTGTACTGTAGCGCCCTGCTGTAAATTACTGTATGCAAGGCATGTCCTTCATTGTGGCAAAGTGTGTGTACACTGCATACTCTAGTACATACCTTACTGTATTTAGAATATATATACAATGTTTTTTTTGTAGAGAATTTGAGCTTGATGCTCTGGCCGAACCCCACAAATACGTCTTTGTTGATGAGGCGGGGTTTAACCTGACGAAAAGGCGGAGAAGAGGAAGAAATATCATTGGTCAGCGCGCCATTGTTGAGGTGCCAGGACAACGAGGAGGCAGCATGACCCTATGTGCCACCATCAGCCAGCGGGGCGTCCTCCACCGCCATGCTACCCTGGGGCCTTACAACACGGCACACCTCCTTGCATTCCTAAATAACATGGAAAACAACATACATCAACAGGAAGGGGAGCCAGGGCGGCCAGAGCAGTCCCACTATGTTGTCATATGGGACAACGTCAGTTTCCATTGTGCTGCTCTGGTTCGTACCTGGTTCACTGACCATCCTAGATTTTCTGTTTTATTTCTGCCTGCATATCCGCCATTCCTCAACCCTATTGAGGAATTTTTCTCTGCATGGCGGTGGAGGGTGTACGATCGCAACCCTTATGTGCGGGAAAATCTCCTGCAGGCCACGGAGGAGGCCTGTGGAGATATTGCGCTTGAATCCATCCAAGGGTGGATTAGGCATACCACAGGGCATATTTCCCACGCTGCCTTGCACAAGCTAACATCATGTGTGATGTGGATGAAATTTTGTGGCCTGACCCAGCCCAGAGACGAGACGGCGATCAAGCTGACTATGCTGAGTAGTGTGTAAACTTCTCTAAATTGCGGTTTTTTTTTTGTTTTTTTTGTGTTGCACATACTTTTGAGTTCCTTTTTTGAATACTACTCTCTTGAAATTACTACTTTTTTTGTTCCTTCAACTGGGATGTGTACTGTATACTTACAGTATTTCACTTTTCAGTACTGCAAATAAAATATTTGGAAAGTTGCAACTCCAAACTCACTGCTATAAAAGATTTTTGCAGTAGTGCTTTGAATTTAACTCACTGGTGTGTTACGGGTAATCTACATTGTCTGTGATTTTGATGGCTTAAGTTTGCCATATGAAGTCAAAGTTTAATTTTGATGGAAGAGTATATGTTTTTGAGAAGAGAATTTGAGTTTGGCATGGATGTTTGAGGTTTGTACTGATTGGTGTGTAGTTTTGGGATTGTGTAAATAGTTTTGAGAAAAGGGGGAATTGTTTCATAAAATGTGTCTTAGCAATAGAAAAAAACAGTAAAATGTCATTTTTTGATTCAGATGGAATGGAATACAGAACTTTAAAAATGTAATTTACTGATTCCAATAGATAGGAAATCATATTAATTGAACTGAAATAAATTCACAGGAATGCATTTATAGGAATTGATGGGGCATAAAATGCACAATTTTGAAAGGTGTAATTTTTTATTCAGATGGATAATAAATAGTCTTAATCGAAGAAACATGTTTCTGTGGAAAACAAAATATGCAAGCCCATAGTGTTATGTCCAAACAGTGGAAAAAAATTGTGATTTTTAAAAATGTCCTTTTTTAATTCAAATGGATAGGAAGTCATCCTAATTATTCTACCACTGTGAAATAAACGAATAGAAATGTGTTCAAAGACATTGGACGGTGGCCATACCACCAGGAGTCTTGGCCCTGCAGAATGTTTGCAGATAAATGAGGAATGCAGGAAGTGATGTCACTGTTCTTGCTGGAGGCCATCTTCTCACTTGTAAAATAAACCCCAGTGCAGTAATGGGGACACTGTACTGTAAGAGATGCTGCTGTTTGGAGGAGACAAACCGAGGACTTGATTCACTGTGGTTCTTACATTTCCCACGACAGTCTTTGCAATCAGTAGTGGGTTCCCGGGGTCCTGATTAAATCCTCAACCTGTCAACAAATAGTCAGCATTTTTAACTGGTGAAAATGTTTTTCTCTCCCTCTTCAAATCAGCTGATGTGTGGTGAGTATTCTTGTGGGAAATGGTTGCCGTGCCCCACCCAGGTGGGTGCAAGCTTCCCCCTCTTCACTGAAAAGGGCTTTGAGTGGTCAGCTAATGAGAAAAGCACAATATAAATGTATCAAATACTAATAATGGTAATAATAATACAAATAATTACATTTATGAAGCCTATAGTCTTATGTTCAAAAAGAAAATGAGCAAATTATTTAAAAGATATTTTTATTTAGATAGATACGAAATTATCTTCATTGAACAACAATGGTGATATAAATGCATTAAAATGAATTTTATGACATTTATGATGAAAATGCCTTCCTTTGGAAAATAGAAAACAGCATAACACATAGTCTTATGTCCAACAAAAAAAAAGATGTTTTTTAAAATATGGCATTGTTTGATAATGATGGATAAGAAATATTCTTAAATGAACAACAACAATGAATAAATGCATACAAATGAGATATATTATTAGACTAAAAATATTATTGAGTGGAAATCAGCAAAATACATAAGACTATAGTCTTATATCCAAAAAGGGACAATAATGGAAAAAAAAATTAATGACATTTTTGACTACAATGGATGTGTAATTGTGTTCAGTTCACAACCACATTGAAATAAATTAATAGAAGTGTGTTTAAACATATTTATGATGAATAATGTGTATCAGTGGAAATCAGCAAAATATTTCTTAAAAGGGAAAATAATTAAAATAATAATAAAACAGTAATATATGAATAATATCATATGCTTGTAGAAGAGTGTGTTGAATAATGTTCTATAATAATTGAAGTTTATTTGCTTTAGAATCGCAGGCAGAATGTTAAATGGGCCATGCCTTTGCTGAAAGGCCTGTTCGTTGTGAATGAGGGGACTCCACTGCATTTTAATGTGCTATGCAAGTCCAACATTGCCCTCTAGTGGCCAAAGACAAAGTTTACAAAACATGTAGGAGTTTAGCTTAAAACAGATGTTGGAGCTTAAGACGACAGTTATATTAATAACAAATTAATGTGTATTTACACAATGAGAAAGACATTCAAATAGAAATAAAAAGAAAGATCCTGAGGCTCATTGGTGGTGTTTGAGGTGAGTACATGTGAGTGACTGTGAATGCTTGGAGATTCTGAAATGTAGCGTAATAATTATAGAAACTGTCACACACAAATATGAAAAGTACAGATTCAATGCCCCCAGGTTCCTCCAGACTACATTTGAAAAAAATAACCTCTGACACTGAAGAAATTATGACAAATCTCGATCTGGAAGAGTCCACATGCTGGGGTGTACCAGATGTTTAAGTGCTCTATAATAGGGCTGTTTGGGGGTATAAGCACACTGCTAAGTGCTCTTTAATAGGGCTGTTTGGGGGTATAAGCACACTGCTAAGTGCTCTTTAATAGGGCTGTTTGGGGGTATAAGCACACTGCCAAGTGCTCTATAATAGGGCTGTTTGGGGGTATAAGCACACAGCCCTATTATAGAGCACTTAGCAGTGTGCTTATACCCCCAAACAGCCCTATTATAGAGCACTTAGCAGTTTGGGGGTATAAGCACACTGCTAAATGCTCTTTAATAGGGCTGTTTGGGGGTATAAGCATACTGCTAAGTGATCTATAATAGGGCTGTTTGGGGGTATAAGCACACTGCTAAGTGCTCTTTAATAGGGCTGTTTGGGGGTATAAGCACACTGCTAAGTGCTCTTTAATAGGGCTGTTTGGGGGTATAAGCACACTGCTAAGTGCTCTATAATAGGGCTGTTTGGGGGTATAAGCACACTGCTAAGTGCTCTATAATAGGGCTGTTTGGGGGTATAAGCACACTGCTAAATGCTCTTTAATAGGGCTGTTTGAGGGCATAAGCACACTGCTAGGTGCTCTATAATAGGGCTGTTTGGGGGTATAAGCACACTGCTAAGTGCTCTATAATAGGGCTGTGTGGGGGATTTGAGAACAGAACCTATCGGGTTCCTGTATCTGAACAGTGACCTCTGAGTGACACGCCCAGATCATTACCTGTCACTTCCACTCATGAAATCACCATGACAACCATAAGTCCACAAAAGAGCACAGAAGATACCAAGAGAACTGCATGAAGTAAACAATGTTTTTATTCATGATTTTTCAGAAGAGTCCCATCCTAGTAAGAACCATTGCTCAATACTGTAATGTAATTAATCACATCAATACTGAGACCCTTCGTAGTGAAGACTCGTTTTCTACGGGTTTGGAATCTATAACAGCGATTTCTCTGGGGGCATTAAACAACAGAACAGGGACAATTGAGATTTGGGAATATCTGAGTTTCACAAAATTCTAGAGTAGTAATACCAACTATAGGTTTGCACATTACAAGCCACTTCCTGTTAGAAATATAAAACTTCATATTTTCAACAATATTCTACTGTGCTGCATAAAGGTAAATCTATACACTGTACATACAGATATATTTTGAAAAACAGGTTTCACAGTTTAAAGACTTTATTTAAAGTATAAACCATTTTAAAACACTTTACATAAATTACTTTTTTCTGTGACTATAATTTGCTGAAGAGCAAATTAAAATGAATATAAAAAACCTAATGAACAATTCTTACATATTTTACAAAAGGAACATAAACGTGACCACCAATGATCAACTTCCTGAAAAAGAACTGGTGACTGCTTCATGATTGTCATAGAGTACTAAGAAAAACAACAATAAATAAACAAAAATGAAATAAAAATAAATATCATTTAATACTTGACTGGGTGTATTAAAAAGTGTGTTTTATCCCCATGTACAGTGCTCTGGTGAAAGCCTCACAATTCTACCATGACTGGAACTTACAAAACTACCAAATCTAAAATACACCCTGAACTTCAGTGTCTGACACAATGTAGTTTTAACTCCCAGTTTAAAATAAAACAATGTTCGATATTATTTACCGCAAATATAGGTGTGGTTTAAGTTTTTAAAAATGTTTTTCTCTGCTTGACTGGTGTTCCCAGAGGAACTGAAAGCGTGGCAGAGTGGGGCACAGCTGGGCGTGGCAGAGTGGGGCACAGCTGGGCGTCAGCCCGACGGCAGGCCTGAGATGGTTGTGTGTTTATTAGCGCGCGTCGTTAGCCACTCCTCCAGAGTGACCTCACTCAGTGTCAGCCAATCATGAGGTCCGGACCACACTTCACCGGACCCGCCCACCACCTGTCAGTCCATTTACCACACACCCAAAAAAATGTGGGTGAAAATATTTATTCTTTTTTAAAAAGGGGATTCCTCTTTTTCAACCATTAGAAGGTCAACACTGCTCCGTGCTTTTACAAGTCCGTGGTCAAAGAGAAAGGTTGTGATTCTTTACTTCCATGTTTTTGCCTGTGGCAGTTATATTTTTAAGTGGTTTTTGTTTGTCCCTGCAGTACTCAGTGTGTAACCCCATACATCTAATCTCCCAGTGTCAGGAGCAGAAAGGGGGAGGAGGGGCCGTACAGACAGCCAGTCAGTAGGGGGCGCTATGCTCTGTTACCTCTTGCCCATCTCGTTCTGTCTGAGGAACTGGATGTTGGTGCAGCTGTCGGCCAGCTGGGGGTACTGGTCCACAGGCAGGACGTAGTAGCCGTCGTACCCCTGCACGCGCCCCGTGGAGAGCAGCTGCTGTCGCTCGCCGTCGGTCCATAGGCGGCTGCCCTCCTTTCCGTCGCGGACCTGCTGCTGCTCGCGGGCCCAGGCGCCCGACAGCGCCCTCTGGCGGGCCAGCTCCTGCAGCCGCGTGCGCTCCTCGTCCAGGACGTCCGGCGCCAGGCCGTAGCGCACGCTGAGTGACAGCGCGGCGGAGCGGAACTCCACCACCGCCCCGCGCCGCAAGCGCCCGCTCACCGTCACATTGATGCCACTCGCCAGTGCTTTGCGCCCATTGGTGATTCCCAGGAGCATCAGGTCGCCGTCCGCCGCACCCACCTTCACAAAGAAGTGGCAGTCGCGGCCGTCCTGCGTGTAGTGCGTGCCCTGCACGTAGAGGGCACCATTGAGCACCGCTGCCACCTTGCGGCTGTCCTCGCTGGCGGTGCCGGCCACGCCCGTCACCACGCGCCCCTCCTTCATGGCCAGCATCACGCCCCGCCCGATGAGCGGGGTGCCCGTGCCGAACCAGTGCCCCGGCTTGCTCCGCTGGCCTCGCCTCTCCTTGCTGAGCCGACGCCCCTCCAGCGCCATGAAGGCCTGGTTGTGCCGCTCGGCCGCCTGCTGCACCCCTGTGATCAGCTGCAGACAGGCAGGGGTCAAAGGTCAGGGGTCACAAGTTGGCAGGACTAGAGAAAGATTTAAATAGTTTAGCAAGATATCTCCCACATATATCTCAGATGCCCACAGCAGCTCCACTCCCCTGTGCCAGCGCCCCCACCCCCCCGCCCACCCCGACTGACCTGTCTCAGCGCCCCCCCTGACTCCCCTGTCCCAGAGCCCCCCCTGATTCACCTGTACCAGCAGCCTGACTCCCCTGTCCCAGAGCCTGAACTCCCCTGTCCCAGAGCCCGAACTCCCCTGTCCCAGAGCCCAAACTCCCGTCCCAAAGCCCACACTCACCTGTACCAGCAGCCTGACTCCCCTGTCCCAAAGCCCGAACTCCCCTGTCCCAGAGCCTGAACTCCCCTGTCCCAGAGCCAGAACTCCCCTGTCCCAGCAGCCTGACTCCCCTGTCCCAGAGCCTGAACTCCCCTGTCCCAAAGCCCGAACTCCCCTGTCCCAGAGCCTGAACTCCCCTGTCCCAGAGCCCGAACTCCCCTGTCCCAGAGTCTGAACTCCCCTGTCCCAGAGCCTGAACTCCCCTGTCCCAGAGCCTGAACTCCCCTGTCCCAGAGCCTGAACTCCCCTGTCCCAGAGCCCAAACTCCCGTCCCAAAGCCCACACTCACCTGTCCGTTCTCACTCTCCTGGCTGGCCAGAAGCTCATATGGCGGCTCCACAAAGTACAAGGTGTGTTTGGGGAAACCAGGGATGATGTTGCTCAGCTGAAAGCCAAACATCACCAACCAGCTCTTCACATCTGTGCCAGAAAAAAACACACACAACAGGGCCTTTTACCACAGCATTCCAAAGGAAACCAGACCCTACCAGACCATACCAGACCATACCATGCCAACCGTAGCATTCCACACCATACCAAACTACCACACCAAAAAAAACATACTGTACAAAAACCTTCCAAACCACACAATACTATGAGAAAACACACAATTCTATACCACACTACAGTGAACCACACCATATAATTCCAAATGCATTCCACACATACTGGTTAGGAGGTTATAGGTTTGAATGTGGGATTAAGTTATGTGATCTTTTCAGTAAAAACCCAGCCACATAAAAAGATGTAAAACTTAAATTAAATTCAGTAAAAATATGAACTGCAGGTGATGGAAGGCGAGACACTAGGGCTGCAATTCAGCACCCAAAGCTGGAGCATGCTCAGCTGCAAGTTCTTCAACACAAGCTGAAGATTACTACATTTCTCAATTGAATTAGGGTAAGGTTTTAAATACAATTAGTTCTGGATGATTTTATTCTGTGTGCACTTAAGGTAAGTGCTGAATGGCTTATCCTGGCTTGGACAGTTTGCTCCTGCTTCTGAAAATGGCCTTGCCTGCTCTGCCTGCTCTGGTGCAGTAAGCAGATTTGGAGCCATGTAAGATTTTATGCTCCTGCGTAGGTGGATTTAGCTTTAAGGCAACAGGGGGATGGGAAAGTGCTTACTTTGATCTGCACTTAACTTCAGATGGAATGTCAGGAAATGCTTAATCTCCTACCTCTGTGTGTGTGTGTGTGTATGTGTGTGTGAGAGAGAGAGAGAGAGAGAGACCATGCCCAGAGATTAATTTACATTTATAAAGTATATAACCCTGTCATCATCCTCAAAAGTAATGCTATTTAATGCTGAATATGTTCCCATACCTGTGTCAAATACAACTATACTCATATCTAAAGCTGAATAAGTTCCCATACCTCTGTAAAATATAACTATACTCATATATAAAGCTGAATATGTTCCCATACCTGTGTAAAATATAACTTTACTCATATTTAAAGCAGAATATGTTCCCATACCTGTGTGAAATAGAACTATACTCATATTTAAAGTTGAATATGTATCCATACGTCTGTGAAATATAACTATACTCATATCTGAAGCTGAGTGTTCCCCTACCTGTGTAAAATATAACTATAATCATATTTAAAGCAGAATATGGTCCCATACCTGTGTAAAATATAGCCTAACTATACTCATATCTAAATCTGAATATGTTCCCATACCTGTGTAAAATATAACTATACTCATATTTAAAGCTGAATATGTTCCCATACCTGTGAAAATATAACTATACTCATATTTAAAGCAGAATATGTTCCCATACCTCTGTAAAATATAACTATTCTCATATCAAAAGCTGGATATGTTCCCATACCTGTGTAAAATATAACTATACTCATATTTAAAGCAGAATATGTTCCCATACCTGTGTAAAATATAACTATACTCATAACTAAATCTGAATATGTTCCCCTACCTGTGTAAAGTATAACTATACTCATATCTAAGGCTAAATATGTTCCCATATCTGTGTAAAATATTACTATACTCATATCTAACCCTGAATATGTTCCCATACCTGTGTAAAATATAACTATACTCGTATTTAAAGCATAATGAGTAAAATATAACGATACTCATATCTAAATCTGAATATGTTCCCATACCTGTGTAAAATATAACTATACTCACATTTAAAGCAGAATTTGTTCCCATACCTCTGTAATATATAAGTATATTGATATCTAAAGCTGAATATGCTCCCATATCTATGTAAAATATAACTATACTCATATTTAAAGCAGAATATGTTCCCATACCTGTGTAAAATAGAACTACACTCATATCTAAAGCTGAATATGTTCGCATACCTGTGACATAATTCTTCAGATCCAGCATGTCACTCAGGGGATTGTTGTTCTTGAACATGTAGAGGTTGAAGGGCGCTGGGTTCTTGCCAATCTTGTGCCAGAGGGTGTAGTCGGGCGCGGTCCAGCGGCCTGCCAGCACATCGTAGTCGCGCTGGGTGAAGTGCACCAGCCTGGTGAGCGGGTCGTACAGGCCCCCGTGGAACCCGACCACCAGCGGGAAGTCGGGGTTGGAGTCGTGGTAGAGCTCGCCATATGCCGTGTACTGCAGCTGCTTGATCATCTGGCCGTTGCTGCTGAAGACGGCCAGCGGCGTGCCGGTGTTGTCGGAGGCGATGTAGAACTCCTCGCCGCTGCTCAGCTCCATGGCGAACAGGTGGCCCTGCAGGTCGTAGTACAGCGAGGCGATGTCCGAGCTGGAGTGGTTGAAGACGTGGGTGACGCGGGTCGGGTGGTTCAGGTCGGCATAGAAGAACTGCAGGTGCTGGCCCAGCCCGGTGCGGCGGGACACGCGACGGCCCAGCCCGTCGTAGCGGTACTGCACGCTCCAGCCGCCGGGCGCCCGGCTGTAGGCCCGCTCCAGCAGCCCCTTGGAGTTGTAGTGGAAGACATCGGCCCCGCGCTGGCTCAGGAAGCCGTCCTCGTCCAGCCGGTACTGCACGTCGCCCAGGCGCGTGATGCGGTCCCGCAGGTCGTAGCGCAGGGGCAGCAGCCGGGCGCTGTTGCCCGGGTTCAGCAGGTGCAGGTTCCCGTTCAGGTCGTAGCTGTAGCGCCAGGTGGGCCAGTCGTTGACCTTGACCCCGGTGAGCTGGCCGTCGCCGTCGTACTCGTAGCGGTACTGCGTGGTGTTGGCGTACGGCCCGATCTTCAGCTCGCGCTTGATGACCCGGCCCATGCTGTCGTACTGCACCGTCATCCAGTACATGAGCGAGCGGAAGATCTCGTACTGCACCTCCTTGATGCGCCCGTGCGTGTCAAAGTGCTTGCTGAGCGTCATCACAGCCGTGGTGATGATCTGGTTGATGTCGTAGTAAATGACGCCAAACTTTCCGAAGTGCTCCACCTTGCCGGAGATCTCGTCGTAGCGGTAGAGGTCGACGGGCAGTGGGGTCTCGCTGATGACGGGCTTCATGCTGGCGATGCGGAAGCTGTTGTCGTGGTAGGTGTAGTCGAAGCGGGCGTTGACCATGCCCTCCTCGGAGAAGCGGTAGATCTGCTTGTCCACCAGGGGGCCCATCTTGCGGTAGCGGATGGTGCAGGAGAAGCCGCCGCTCTGCAGGCTGACCATCTTAAGCACGCCGGCGGTCTCGTCGTAGCCGAAGGTGACGGCGGTGCTGTCGTACAGCACCTCGGACAGCTTGGCCAGCTTGCCGTGCTTGTACAGGACGCGGCGGCCGGTGCCCAGGAAGTAGGTGGCCAGCGGCCGGCCGTCCTCGCTGAAGTCGTGGATGACTGAGGCGTTGCTCTCGGGGGGGCTGTAGGTGTTCCGGATGTAGCCAATGGACACGTGGGTGGACATGGTGTGCCGGGCAACGCTGGGCATTGTAACCGCGGTAACGCGTCCGGAGGCGTCAAACTCAAAGATGTACTGTCTCTGAGTCTGTAGAAGCAGCACCATGGACTACACACAGAGATCATCATCGCCATTAATATAATGCATTACACTATCATCTTCATCATCATCTATAAAAGATTATATTCATCATCACCATCAATGTGATGATCATTAATACTCCATCGCCTTCATAATATTGATTTATAATTCTTCATCATCATCACGACTGTGTTCATGCCCATCTTTTGGTTACAGCGTAGTATAATGGTAAGGAACCGGCCTTTTAACCTAAAGGTTTCAGGTTCAATTCCTCAGTAGGGCACTGCCATTGTACCCTTGAGCAAGGTACTTAACCTGCATTGATTCAGTATATAACTAGCTGTATTAATGAATGCAGTGTAAATGCTATTCAAAAAAGTTGTGTAAGTCGCTCAGGATAACAGCGTCTGCTAAATGCCTGTAATGTGATGGTTACCTGACCTTAGCTCATATTGGGGGGCAGGACAGGACTGAGATGACTCACCTTGTCCAGGTAGCTGTAGCTCCACACCTTCCCGTCCACGAAGGTGCGGGAGAGGACGCGTCCGAGGGCGTCGAACTCGGTCCGCTCGCTCATGCTGCCTCGCTGCAGCCCCACCAGCTGGCCGGAGGGCGAGTATGACACGTTGACCACCGCCAGGCTGCTGCTGGGCAGCCACACGGCTGGCCGGCCCTGCGCATCGTACATGATGCGCAGCAGGAACTTGCGGTGGTCGTCGTAGATCTTCTCCGTGCGCGTGTTCCTGTCGAAGTCGATGGAGAGGAGGTTCCGTCCGTGTGCCTGAGGTGTTCAGAGGAGCACATATTACATCCACTGTGCCCAGCAAATAGAGAGCTCAAACCTGAACGCTGCTTAACACTGTCTGTGCCACTGCTGAAACTGAAATCCGATTCGCTGCTGAAGGGGCGTGGTCAGAGAGAATCCACAGAACCAAGACCACCCTAATTTACAGCTGGAACCTCCCAGTCCTGATACACACAGGAGGCCTGATACACACAGGAGGACACACCAAAGGAAGTGACCTGCCCTGCTCACCCTCAGCTTCCTGCCGAATACGGTGATCTTGCCCTTGGTCTGCTCCTTGCGCAGACGCCATTCGATGGAGTTGAGGCCGTTGTCGGTGGGCAGGGTGATGTTGCGGCGGCCGATGGTGGGGCTGACCGAGCCCGCCAGGATGTGTGGCTCAGTGTGGAAGCTGATGCCCATGCCGTTGGCGTATGCCACCCTCAGCGTGCCGTTGTTGCACAGCTGGTAGCTGTTCCGCACCTGGTCTGCAGGACAGAGCCTCCACTCAACCGCAGTCACTTCCCCACACCTTCCCCTTTGCCTCCCAGTGTGGAGTACACACGCTTTCATACTGCGTCAGTATTGGCCCTGTCCTCTGTCATCAGCACAGCAGCGCACAGACACGCATGTGCTCACCTCTGTAACGTGTGTGGTCTCTGAAACGCGCAAGTGCTCTCCTCTGATACACGCATGTGTCCTCCTCTAAAACACGCATGTGCTCTCCTCTAAAACACTTGTGTGCTCTCCTCTAAAACACTTGTGTGCTCTCCTCTAAAACACGCGTGTGCTCTCCTCTAAAACACGCGTGTGCTCTCCTCTAAAACACGCGTGTGCTCTCCTCTAAAACACGCGTGTGCTCTCCTCTGAAACACGCATGTGCTCTCCTCTAAAACACGCGTGTGCTCTCCTCTAAAACACGCGTGTGCTCTTCTCTAAAACACACGTGTGAGCTCTCTGAAACATGCATGTGCTCTCCTCTAAAACATTTATAAGAACTATACAAACTGAACCCTTTTAATTCAGGCTGGCCATATTTTAGTTTTTAGGTCTATGCACAACTTATTATTTAACAGAAACACAAAATACTAAAGAGTTAAACCTTTTAAGGCACTGTCAGTTATACCTTGAACCACAGTGTAGGAGGCCTCTACAGATGACAGGTTAGTGATGACGGTGACATCGTCATCTCTGTCTGAGCTCTCAACATCAACGTTGATGGAACGCTCGATCTCCCTGTGCAGACTGGCCACCATTCCTGTGGGGTAGGTGACATTGGTCAGCCGGCCCTCACTGTCATACCTGAGAGTGAGGGGGGTGGAGAGAGAGGGTGAGAGGGAGAGAGACAGAGAGGGAAGGATGGAAAGTGGGAAGGATAGAGGGGGAGAGATAGCGTCAGCAGGAACTGTGCATCCACTTCAGAACACTAGTTAAGGTTCATATAGGCACCATGGGAAACTGAGTTTTTCCAGTCACTTCATCCAGATGGAAAATTGGGTGTGATTTCTACAGTCTGAGAACACAGAGTAACAACAATTATTTAATGCAGAGCCAAAGCAGGCAGCACTCTCTCTCTCACACACGCACGCACGCACGCACGCACGCACGCACACGCGCACACACACACAAACACACACACTCACACACACACACACATCTGCGCAGACTTACTCATAGAATGTGGTCCATCCGGTCTCATCAGATTTGGAGGTGAGTAAGCCCGTGTTGATGGAGTAGCCCAGCAGCGCCACCTCCTGGTTAAGGGCGGAGACGGACTGCAGGCTGCCGGCCTGGTCCAGCCCCAGCGTCACCGCCTGGTTCTCGGGCAGCAGAAGGAGCCGCAGCAGCCCCGCCCCCGCGCCCCCCGGCCCCGCCCCCTCCCGCCGCACGCGCAGCGTGTTGTTGCAGTTGTCGATGACGGCAGCGAGCTCTCCGTCGGCGGCGTAGGTGAAGTTGTAGAGCGGCTGGCCGGTGACCAGGCTGACGGTCTGGACGTGCCGGCCCTCGCCGCTGAACAGGTAGAGCTCCTGCTCCTGCGGGGACGCCACCTCGTAGAGCCCCGTCGCCGCCAGCGCCGGCCGGCTCCCGCGCACCGCCCGGATGCGGATGTTGTTGAGGTCGGCGATGTAGAGCGTGCCGTCGGGCGAGGCCGCCAGCGAGGTGGGCGAGTTGAGGCTGGCGTCCGTGGCGTAGCCGTCGTCGCCGGCGAAGCAGTTGCAGTTGACGTCGTTCTTGCAGTCGCACTCGGACGCGGCGCCCGCCAGCAGAGAGATCTCGCCGCCCGTGCTGACCTGCCGCACGCGGTTGATCTTCTTCTCGTCCGTCTCGGCGATGTAGAGCACGCCCGTGTGCGAGATGGCGATGGCGGTGGCGCTCTCCAGCGCAGAGTGGATGGCCAGCTTGCTGAGCGAGTAGTCGATGCCGGGCACCTGGCAGTGCATGGGCCGCCCAGCGATGATGCTCACCTGGTGGTTCTCCGTGATGCGCAGGATGACGTTGTTCTCCAGGACGTACAGAGAGTTGTCCATGGGGTTCACCGCCAGGTCCGTGGGCCACTCCAAACGCACCTGAACGCAGAACACAGGTGGAAGTGAGCTACAGGTAAATTCCTCAAATTCTACAGAGACAGACGTAAGCATCTGTAGAACAGGCCAAGCCGCAGAGGAAGAACTCCTGATGATAGTGAGCTGTCTGTCAGTCTGCTACGGTTCAGCCAGCAGAAGCATTTCAATCTGTTTGGTCTGCCCTTCAGTTACGAGAAAATAACCTGGACAAGATTATCACAGCCAAGAATCATACAGATGAGCAAGGGGTTACTGGCTAACTCTGGTATCTGTTAAGGCTCTGTTCCAGTGTGTGGATGGGCCCCATGTTCTGGTATCTGTTAAGGCTCTGTTCCAGTGTGTGGATGGGCCCCATGGTCTGGTATCTGTTAAGGCTCTGTTCCAGTGTGTGGATGGGCCCCATGGTCTGGTATCTGTTATGGCTCTGTTCCAGTGTGTGGATGGGCCCCATGGTCTGGTATCTGTTAAGGCTCTGTTCCAGTGTGTGGATGGGCCCCATGGTCTGGTATCTGTTAAGGCTCTGTTCCAGTGTGTGGATGGGCCCCATGGTCTGGTATCTGTCAAGGCCCTGTACCAGCATGTGGATGGGCCCCATGGTCTGGTATCTGTTAAGGCTCTGTTACAGTCTCATGGAGAGCACATGCGTGTTTCAGAGAACACATGCATGTAGCAGAGGAGTGCACATGCGTGTAGCAGAGGAGAGCACATGCATGTTTTAACGGAGAGCACACGCGTGTTTTAAAGGAGAGCACATGCGTGTAGCAGAGGAGAGCACGTGTGTTGCAGAGGAGAGCACACGAGTGTTTTAAAGGAAAGCACATGCGTGTTTTAGGAAGCACATGCTGTAGCAGAGGAGAGCACATGCGTGTTTTAGAGGAGAGCACATGCGTGTAGCAGAGGAGAGCACATGCATGTTCTAGAGGAGAGCACATGCATGTTTTAAAGGAGAGCACATGCATGTAGCAGAGGAGAGCACATGCGTGTTTTAAAGGAGAGCACATGCATGTAGCAGAGGAGAGCACATGCGTGTTTTAAAGGAGAGCACATGCGTGTTCTAGAGGAGAGCACATGCGTGTTTTAAAGGAGAGCACATGCATGTAGCAGAGGAGAGCACATGCGTGTTTTAAAGGAGAGCACATGCGTGTAGCAGAGGAGAGCACATACGTGTTTTAGAGGAGAGCACATGCGTGTTTTAGAGGAGCACATGCAGTAGCAGAGGAGAGCACCACGTGTTTTGAGGAGAGCACATGCGTGTTTAAAGAGACACATGGCGTGTGCAGAGGACAGCACATACGTGTTTTAGAGGAGAGCACATGCATGTAGCAGAGGAGAGCACATGCGTGTTTTAAAGGAGAGCACATGCGTGTTTTAGAGGAGAGCACATGCGTGTAGCAGAGGAGAGCACATGCGTGTTTTAAAGGAGAGCACATGCGTGTAGCAGAGGAGAGCACATGCGTGTTCTAGAGGAGAGCACATGCGTGTTTTAAAGGAGAGCACATGCATGTAGCAGAGGAGAGCACATGCGTGTTTTAAAGGAGAGCACATGCGTGTTCTAGAGGAGAGCACATGCGTGTTTTAAAGGAGAGCACATGCATGTAGCAGAGGAGAGCACATGCGTGTTCTAGAGGAGAGCACATGCGTGTTTTAAAGGAGAGCACATGCATGTAGCAGAGGAGAGCACATGCGTGTTTTAAAGGAGAGCACATGCGTGTAGCAGAGGACAGCACATACGTGTTTTAGAGGAGAGCACATGCGTGTTTTAGAGGAGAGCACATGCATGTAGCAGAGGAGAGCACACACGTGTTTTAGAGGAGAGCACATGCGTGTTTTAAAGGAGAGCACATGCGTGTAGCAGAGGACAGCACATACGTGTTTTAGAGGAGAGCACATGCATGTAGCAGAGGAGAGCACATGCGTGTTCTAGAGGAGAGCACATGCGTGTTTTAGAGGAGAACACATGCGTGTTGCAGAGGAGAGCACATGCGTGTTCTAGAGGAGAGCACATGCGTGTTTTAGAGGAGAACACATGCGTGTAGCAGAGGAGAGCACATGCGTGTTTTAGAGGAGAGCACATGCGTGTTTTAAAGGAGAGCACATGCGTGTAGCAGAGGAGAGCACATGCGTGTTTTAAAGGAGAGCACATGCGTGTTTTAGAGGAGAGCACATGCGTGTAGCAGAGGAGAGCACATGCGTGTAGCAGAGGAGAGCACATGCGTGTTCTAGAGGAGAGCACATGCGTGTAGCAGAGGAGAGCACATGCGTGTAGCAGAGGAGAGCACATGCGTGTTTTAAAGGAGAGCACATGCGTGTAGCAGAGGAGAGCACATGCGTATTTTAAAGGAGAGCACATGCGTGTAGCAGAGATGGGCACTGAGGGCAGAGGTCACCTGACCTGGCTGACGTCCATGCTGGCGTCACAGCTGAGGGGCCGCACGGCTGTGAGGTCATTGGCTCCCAGGAGCGTGGAGATGATGCCGTTCTGATCCACCTTGCGGATCATGGTGGCGTCCACAAAGTACATGAGTCCGTTTTTATCCACAGCGATCCCTGAGCAGGGAGAAGAGATGGTCAGGCCTGTCACAGCCATTCACATGATCCTGCTTAGGAGAGCACACAGAGGCCATAATGCACAGCACACACAGTACTAATATATGCTACAGAAAGCGCTTCATATGACAGAGCATGAACACACATACACACAGATAAAGGTAAACAGGTTATATATATTTACTATTGTTGCCTCTGACTGCCAGTCTTAACTCTGCATTTGGTCTGTGATTCAACCAATCAGCTCTCAGCTCAAAGGAAGCAAACAACAGTAACTTTCTGTGTGTAAAGTTTTAGCCTCGTTGCAAAAGGACATTGTGAAAACAGGAAATAAATGCTGGTGTCTAAAATACCAAATAAAACTGTGAAGGATAAGGGCCAAATTTTGCACAGTATGCAGCCTCTCTTTGTAAACACTTCAGCAAGTTTAGAAACACATTCCCGCCATCTCTGTCCCCAAAACCACCGAGGAAGAGCGCATGAACGGCACAGTTTTGTGTCAGAACTCCAGACATTTTTTTCAGGGCCAGGACTCAAAATCAAAGGACTAATTATACCTTCCTTTCTCTTCCCTTAGCTTATTTACTCCCTGTGGTTCTTTTCTGCTTTCTGCACTTTCATACATATTTCCTGTTTTCTTGTAAAAATTATATACGATATATAAATTATAAACTGACTTTAGCAGTACAAATGAGGCTATCCTTGGTTGTGTGGTGTTCTATCACACATCTCAACAGTTCTCAGGTGGAATTATGGGTAAAAAAGCAGTATGTCTGGGCAGGTAGACACGAGTGCTCACACCTGAGAGTGCTGTTTCAGGCATTATACATGAATGTGCTGAGATTAACAGGGATGTTCTCTATTTCTGTTTAGAAAGGGGCATCTGTTACAACAGTGACTGTAATGTAATGGGTTGCAACACTACATTCCCTGCTCTAGCCTCACCCCAACCCCACCCCCCAGCCCTGCCCCAGCCCCACCCCCCAGCCCCTCCCAGCCTTGACCCAGCCCCACCCGCCAGCCTTGCCCCAGCCCCACCTCCCAGCTCCAGCCCCCCCAGCCCTGCTCCCAAGTCCCAGCCCAGCCCAGCCTGCCCCAACCCCAACCCCAGCCCCAGCCCCAGCCCCAGCCCCAGCCCCTCCCCTCACCCTTAGGGCTCATGAGGGTGGCTTCCACAGCCTTGCCCCCATCCCCGCAGCGCTCGTCGAAAGGCAGGCACTGCTCGCCCGTCCCGGCCACCACCTCTGCGTTATCCGCCAGCGGCCCGCCGCCGGCCAGCCAGCGAACGCCGTAGATCCGCCGGGAGTTTGTGTCCGAGATGAAGAGCCCCCCAGAGACCGGGTCCACCGCCAGGAAGTACTTATGAGTGGGGTTAGTGCTGAGAGAAACACACATACACACACACACATACATACACACAGCCATATACGCACACACACATACACACACACACAGCCATATACGCACACACATACACGCACACACACACACAGCCATATACACACACACATATACACATACACAGCCATATACACACACACATACACACACACACACACACAGCCATATACGCACACACACATATACACACACAGCCATATACGCACACACATATACACACACATACACGCACACACACACATACACACACACACGCACAGCCATATACACACACACACACACCCACACACACACATACACACACACACACACACAGCCATATACACACACACACACACACATACACACACACGGCCATATACACACACACACACACACACCGCCATATACACACACACACACACGCACGCACGCACGCACGCACGCACACACACGCACACACAGGTGTGAGCATGCTCAGGATGTGTCATGACACTTCCCATGAATCTATCATCCTGACAGAAGTGACACAATATTTCTACACTTTGTGACAGAAATAGTGGCAAAGGAAAGCAGCAAACGCACTGAAATTAGTGCTCAGATACAGACCTGGGTCACAAATAAATATGTACATTTGAGTATTTAAACATTTGAATTTCAAAAACCCTGCAGTATTTTTTTATTAGATTTTTGATTTTTTGTTTATTTCTCAAAAGTCTAGGAAACTTAATTTCCCAAATATAAAGAGACGTGCAAGAAATGGGTTTAATTTCTGGAGCCCACAGGCACTGCAATATTACAACAACCAGTACAGTTAGAATTTGCATTGGCCATTTTCTCCTGGAAGTTGTCACAGAACGTACTGGATCGGTAAGTAGGCCACAATTAAATAGCTTTCAAGATTAGACATGTGGAATCAAAGCCTTTCTTTGGTGTAAGGCCCAGAGATTCAGACTGCTACAGAGTCTAATTCTAGTGTACTGTAGTAGCTCAGTGTTACAACGTGATTGCACATTGAACGATCTTCAGTTAACTATACGATGGTAAAGCCTAGTTTATGTTGCTTTCTATAATTTTGTTTGGCAGTGTAAGGTTACTGCATGGAACAATCTGCTCTAACCAGCTCTAACCCTGCTAGCGATGAGGAATGGTTTACATATGATGCGTCTTATGCATATAAATGTTAATGAGTGCAGGATACAAGCCCACCCTGTCCCTGTCTGCTGAACAGGTCATGATAATCTAAATGTTTATCACATTTTAATGGTTTTAATTTGGTTAAAAACTTGAAAGAAGTATTAAGAAGACAATCAACTGTCACTTCTAGGGAATATAACCAGTTTCCTGGACCTTAAAAATTTTACTAGTAGTATTAGTCAGATGCATTTCAGATGCAATACTTTACTAGTATTAATAATATTATACTCGAGCACAGAGGAGGCCAGCGAGAGCAGTGGAAGGCTTATGTAAACTGAAAAAAATACAATTTTGTACAAAATTGTACACAATGTGACACTTCTGTGACATTGGTGTGTAGGAGGTAGTTAAAAAGGAATTGAAAATGCAGCTTTAGTGCTTTTTCTTACCTGTGTCTGAAATCCTTGTTTCTAGAAAGGAAAACAAAGCAAAAATAAACACCAGGATAATCATCCAGTCAATCACACGCACACGCACATACAAACACACACACACACACAAACACACACGCACAAACTCACACACACGCACTTACACTGATTGCATTCATAACAAGCTCTAAAAATGTATATATGGAACAAAACAAACCCAAAAATATTCAAAATACATAATTAATAACAATTACTGAATTTACTCCTTAAATAAAATGAAGGAGTTGAAGGGGGAGGTGCTGAGAGGGTCCAGCTCTTGGGGTACCCCGCTCCTGGCTAACCTGAGCTCCAGGATCCCCGTGGTGTTCAGGGAGGGGTACACCCTGCGGACGAAGTTGAGGTCCCCCACGTACAGGCTGCCGTCGATGCCCGCTGCCAGTGCCACTGGCGCCAGCAGCTTGTTCCCATCAGCCAGCCCATTACAGCTTGGGCACGAGATGCTCCGGCGACGCCCATTACCCATGATGCTCCAGATGACAGGTGGCTGCTGTGAGAGGAACAGGTTCTCCCCGCTGCCCTTGTGCAGGATGCCTATCAGAGAGAGAAACAGGATGCCTATCAGAGAAACATGATGCCTTTCAGAGAGAGAAACAGCATGCCTATCAGAGAAAGAAACAGACCGACAGGCTCAGTGTCCCACACACACTCATGCACGCACACCAGAGACTGCAAAACATATGGACAAAGCTACTGTGACGTCACCTATTGACTCTTCGTGGGTCTCTAAAACACGTTGTGAAGCTCAATGGCGGGCACGGCCATGTTGTCGATTTGGAGCCAAAACCATAGAGTTATGCGGTCTTGTGATTTTTACAATGTGATTGACAGTCCGGTGCGGAAAAGCCCATCAACCTGAACGAACGATTACAGAACGAACTCGAGGTAAGCCGACTGTCTGCCGTTATGTTTTAAAATATATTATCAAATGTTTACGGAGTTTAATTTCCATCAGTGACTGTACTGTGTCATGTAATCACGTTATATGTATGACATTAATAATACAATTATGTTCAGTTATCTTCAATGTATGTTTCTCATCAAAACGAACATGCTTAGCTAGCATGTCAGCTTGCCAGTGAGCTAGGTAGGCTATCCGTGTTTAGCTCACGCATTAGCTGAACCACAGGGGAAGAACATCGACTACACTGATGGTCAGTCAATCAGAGATGTGTACTGGTGATTTGACTAGGCTAATTTTCATATAACTGTCCGGTAGACCTGCTGTTAACCGAGCAATTTATCAACGTAGGTTTTCGCCACAGTCAGTTAATGAGCCAGTAACTGCTACTAGCCAACTCCATCGCCGTTTGTGGTGTTCACTTGCTGGGTGACGCTAGCTGACCGATCGTTCGCAAGTCACTTTCTACTTAATAAAAATTAACACTGTCAGCGGTGATTAACAAATCTACCAAGTATTTTAATAACTGATCTGCAGGCGTGCAAATATGACAACGCACTTTGTAGAGCAAGTTTTCCACCTGCATGAAGACAAAAATAATGTATATTGAATTTCTAATTATTATTTTCTTGCTAGCTTCTAGCTTTGTCACATTCGTGCAGCATAGCCCAGGTAGACATTTACGGAATGTACACGACTGACATGGAATATTTGCCGGTTAGGGTTAGCTAGCTAGTCAAATGGCTTGGTAGCCGAAGTTGCGAACTGTTTTAGCATAGGCTACTGGACTACCACATATAGCAAATAAGCGTTAGCTGATTACGCTTTCTGCCAACTAATTATTTGGTTAAGTGGGCTAAAGGAAATAGTAAAAATGACTCGGCTACCGCAAAACGTCAGCGGAGGATTATTTTATGGTCGTCTAGTGCAGCTGTAAATAGCACACGCTATAATGAAACCACTACAAAATGGGATGCCTGCATTTTCTGACTTCGCACAGGTGGACCGTGGTCGGAGCCGCCTCCCACCCCAGTGACCACAGACTGTAGCCCCTACTGTAGCTCAGTCCTCCGCAGTAATCTGAAAGTGACGCAAGCTGTACCTCATTGGTCCAGAACAAATATTGGCACTGTGCCCAAATGACGCAATAAATCATGAAATCGACCCATGGACAGTCATAAGACGAATAAAATACAACTATTATGACTATTTGTTCTTGTGAGAAAAAATTATTGGCTTTGTATTTTGATCGCATTTGTACCGTAGACTTACATGGAAACCGGATATGAAAACACCTATACTGGAGCCATCCGTAGTGGCGCTAGTGAGCAACCAGGAACTACAACACCAGGAAATGAGCTTCAAAAACGAAGTCTGGTTTTGGCCGCTTGGATTATAGTAGCTTTGTCACATCCGTGAAGCATGGCCCAGGCAGACATTTACTGAATGTACACCACTGACAAGCCGTCAAACACGTTTGACAGATTGAATATTTGCCGGTTAGGGTTAGCTAGCTAGTCAAATGGCCTGGTAGACGAAGTTGCGAACTGTTTTAGCATAGGCTAGGCCTACTGGACTACCAAATATAGCAAGCTGATTACGCTTTCTGCCAACTAATTATTTAGTTAAGTAGGCTAAAGGAAATGGTAAAAATGACTTGGCTACCGAAAAAACTTCAGAGGAGGATTATTTCATGGTCGTTTAGTGCAGCTGTAAATAGCACACGCCATAATGAAATCACTACGAAATGGGATGCCTGCATTTTCTGACTTTGCACAAGTGGATCCAGGACGATAAGTCGGAGCCGCAATGTCAAGGCCAAGAGGCACCACCTCCCACCCCAGTGGTCATAGACTGTAGCCCCTACTGTAGCTTAGTTCTCTGCAGTAATCAGGAAGTGAGGTACAGTGGACCAATGAGGTACAGTGCAAACTGTACCTCATTGGTCCACAACAAATATTATAACAGTGCCCAAATGACACAATAAATCATGAAATCGACCCATGGACAGTCATAAGACGAATAAAATACACATATTGTGACTATTTGTTCTTGTGAGAAAAAATTACCCCGCCCTGGGAGTGTCGAAGTGTCCTTGAGCAAGACACCTAACTCCTAACCCCTAACTGCTCTGGCGAATGAGAGGCATCAATTGTAAAGCGCTTTGGATAAAAGTGCTATATAAATGCAGTCCATTTACCATTTACCATTATTGACTTTGTATTTTGACCGCATTTGTACCGTAGACTTTACATGGAAACCGAGTATGAAAACACCTATACTGGAGCCATCCGTAGTGGCGCTAGTGAGCAACCAGGAACAACAAGACCAGGAAATTAGCTTCACCACAGAGCTTTAACACAGAAACCCCACCCTCTTGGTCCCTACCATGACTGGGGGTTGCTCATTAATAAACAATCAATTCCCAAATCACTATTAAGTGTTTACACAAAGTCGCTGGGTAACTATATAATCACTGCTGATTTAAAAAGTAGGCTTAAGTATGTTACAATCAGCAGTTAAAATCATTTATAGCTTCTCTACTAAAGGTGCGGTGGTTTGTTCCAATGTCCACCATTTTTCCAAAACGTGGCAGAAAAAGCGATTTAAAATTACCCGGAGCCGTACGGTCAGTTTGGTCCCACTCGCCACCCGTAACACGGAAGTTCCCGGACTTACACAGAGTACAAACAAACATGCGCTACCGCACATAAAAAAGATACAATAGATAAGTAAAGAAAGTTGTTTAAATGGAGAAACTTGTGTGATATATTTATGCTGGGGTGTGCAGCAGGGTGAAGTTGTAATATGACATGGCTGTGTTTGTATGTATAAGGGTTGAATTCTGTGCGTGTACTCACAGCTCTCTGTCTCACACACACACACACACACACACTCACAATCACAGACCTCTATTCACACAAACACACACACACCCGTTTGTACATTAGCCATATCACTGCTGAACGCTCCAATGACCTGAGATCCCATTTGTTTGATTAAACAGTACTGTTTGGTGAACTTTAATCAAACACTGTTTAATCCCCACGTCTGGTTTCTTTCTGCTTCAGAAAAGGAACAGATTAGAGGCAGAGGAGAGAGATGAGTCAGGCTGTTTCTGAGACTTTTCAGCCTCCTGCCCAGAAACCAGCCAATCCTCTGCCTCCTGCCCCTGTGGACAGCCAATCCTCTGCCTCCTTCCCAGAAACCAGCCAATCCCCTGCCTCCTGCCCAGAGACCAGCCAATCCTCTGCCTCCTGCCTATCAACCAGCCAATCCTCTCCCAGTGACAGGCCGGCTCGGACATGCTGACCTACCGCTGCGGATGTTGAGGGTGTGGTGTTTGTCCAGGGACCAGCCACCCAGGTTGGAGGGGTGGAGCTCGAACCCCTGCAGTACTGCTGTCCTCTTCTCCCACAGGATCAGGCTGGGACACACCTCGTACTCATACCCCACAGACACTGCCAGCCAATGAGGAGAGAGGAGAGGCGTGTCAGAGACTGTTCATCACAGTGACGCTCTTATCCATAAATACAGTCAATTTATGCAGCACAATATTTACTGAAATAATTCAGGAGGCTCAAATGGACAAAGACTAACCAGGACTCAAACCGGCAACCACTTCCCAAAGCATCATATTACACTGGTGTCCAGACCGAGAGGTACTGTGATGCGGTACAGGTAAACTCATTAGGGTATTGACACAGGTCAATTTTAAAATTACACTACCAAGTAAACAAATAACAAAAAATAGGACACACATTTGTCACATTTCCCAGTGATAACTAATATCCTTTTTTAATCTTAAAAAAAAAACTGTAATTTTTGTGACATTCAATTTCGATGCCATTATCATCATCTCCATGACGATAATTGCTTCTGACTACATGCATGTCGGAGCAGGTCATGAACACGCTGGTTCAGGGCCTGATTCACACCTAGGGCCAGGGGAGAGTTCACACCTCCTCAACACCTTAAAGGTGTCAAATCCATTAAACGAGTGCTAATTGGGGACAAGCAGGAAGACAGGACGTGTTTGTTGGGTTTAATTAAAGACCGTCCTGCGGCTTGGAGGGGTCTGGACTGGGTGTGGAGACGGGAACGTGAGTGACAGCTCTTAACGGGAGCATGGCACACCACCACAGGGCTCACGCAGCATAGCTGAGCTGGGAATTAGCATGAATACATACTAATGAGAAGGAGGCGGAGTCTGGTCAACAGTGGGTATGAGGCTGGTGAAGGGTAAGGTAACAGGCTAACTCCCAAGGTTTGCCTCACCCAACCCTACCACTGATCAACCCAACCCAACCCCACCACTGACTCAACCCAGCCCCACCACTGACCCACCCAACCCAACCCCGCCACTGACCCGACCCAGGCCCACCACTGACCCACCCAACCCAACCCCGCCACTGACTCAACCCAGCCCCACCACTGACCCACCCAACCCAACCCCACCACTGACCCAACCCACCGCACTGCCCAACCCACCACCACTGACCCACCCAACCCAACCCACCACTGACCCACACCCACCCCACCACTGACCCACCCAACCCCACCACTGACCCACCCCAACCAACCCCACCCCACCACTGACCCACCCAACCCAACCTCACCACTGACCCACCGAATCCCACCCCACCAACCCCCCACTGACCCACAGCTTCTGCCAGGCCGTAGACCCTCTGGCCGTAGGCATCGGTCTTGTCCCAGATGAAGGTGTAGGCCAGGTTGGGGGACGAGTGGAACCACTTCTGGAAGAGATGCCCCTCCACAGCGACCATGAGGTGAACCCGGACTAGGCTGAGCGGCACGACGACCGGCGTCATGGTGATCTTGAGCAGGGCGCGGTAGCCCTGCGTGCGTGAGCTCAGGTAACACAGCTTCAGACTGCTGCCAGGGATGTCCACCTGCTCATGGAGCACCTGCCGGGAGGGACAGAGAGAGCGGGGGAGAGACACAGTCTCTTAACCTCTATTCAGCTAAATGGGCTTGTCTTACCTGTACTGTTCTATAATGGCATCTTTAGGGTTTAATAAACGTGATATGAAACTGAGGCCTGTGCTGTATTATGACAAAATACTGCTTCTTTTTACTTCTTACATTGATTCCTGGAATCCAGGAACTCTTATTAAACTCAGAAGCACAGGGTCCCAACTTCACACAGAGGTCACACAGGGTCCCAACTTCACACAGAGGTCACACAGGGTCCCAACTTCACACAGAGGTCACAGGGTCCCAACTTCACACAGAGGTCACAGGGTCCCAACTTCACACAGAGGTCACACATGGTCCCAACTTCACACAGAGGTCACACAGGGTCCCGGGGTCACACAGGGTCCCAACTTCACACAGAGGTCACAGGGTCCCGACTTCATACAGAGGTCACACAGGGTCCCAACTTCAAGGCCACAGAGACTAACACCAGATCACTGCTGTTGGCTGAAGGGTCACCAGATGTGAATGAGCTCCTGACCCCTGAACACTGACCCCCGACCCCATACCTGCGTCTCTGGGACGATGGGTCTCTCCCCGGGCAAGGAGCTGAAGAAGGATGACAGGGGGGAGGCCACCACCACGGGGTCGGGACGCACAAACCCGCTGAGGTCGCACCCCGCGATGGTGTTCTCCTCTGTCTTTAGCACCAGCGTGTCCATGGCAACGAACGTGTTCCAGGGCAGCCACAGGGTGCGCTCCTGGCTCAGAAAAGGAGCGCGTTCAAAGTGCAAGGTCAGAGAGCCGCCACCATTGGCCAGGAGGTCAAACCTACAGGAAACAAGGAGGGGGAGGAAGAAGAAGAGGAGACTCATCATTCTTTCTTCTGCCTGTGCTACTCACTCCCATTCAGAAATTCAGCAGTGCCAAATCCCCACTGCTGCTGCCCCGCTGGTTTATAACTGCAGCACAATCTCACTCTAATGCTCTACATGGCTCTTTATGCATGCTCGCCATTTTCCCTCAAAGCTGGAACAGCCAATCATATTCACCAGCTATGCTCCCTGCAGCCTCCACTATCAACTCAGGAGAACAGCGCCTTAACAGATACCAGACCATGTGGCCCATCCACACACTGGAACAGTGCCTTAACAGATACCAGACCATGGAGACTATCCACACACTGGAACAGAGCCTTAACAGACACCAGACCATGGGGCCCATCCACACACTGGAACAGAGCCTTAACAGATACCAGACCATGGGACCCATCCACACACTGGAACAGAGCCTTAACAGATACCAGACCATGGAGACTATCCACACACTGGAACAGAGCCTTAACAGATACCAGGAGCCTTCGTCCTGCATTACTCTCAAAAGCAGACCTGATGCCGCTTGGCTAGAGGTGGAAATGACAGGATTATAAAGGGTCCATAAACATGATCACATGGCATGATGTGGGCGGAGCTACTCACGTCCCGTCCTGGCGTGTGAGGGTGTAGCCGTAGAGGGGGTATTTGACGAAGGACACATTGACCCCCACCAGGGGCGTCCCGTCTGCTGTGAGGACCTGCCCTCGAATCAGGGACGCCAAGCTGCTCAGAAACAGGACAGTCAGCCCCCTGTCAATCATTCCATGAAACAATCGATCAATCTTACAGAGGTTCTGAGTTTCCATATTAGGAAACTCCTTTTAGCCAAAGCGATAATCCGAAGGTGCATGTAACATGGCTAATCGAACACCACTGGAGACAGAGATAACTGAAGCTACAACCACATCAGTTTTATATTTATTCAACATTGGTGAAATAATTATAATTAATAATTTATTAATAAGTAAATAAATAATAAGTGCTGACATGCCTACCCAGGAATATAATTAATCAGCTCATTTGTTAATAAACCAATTCCAACAGAAAATGCAGGATAAAGGGAGTGTGGGCGTGTTTTGGGGCACCTGGCATTTTTGGGGTACCTGGCATTTAAGTGATTCCCAGCAGGATAAAGTGAGTGAGGGTGTGTTTTTGGGATACCTTTCATTAAAGGGGTTCTCAGCAGGAATGATGTGGGTGCTGTCCCTGCCCACCAGCATCTTCACCCGCTCGTAGAATGACCTCACTTTCTGGGCAGGTGATTGGCTGTGCTGGATGAGCTGCAGGGGGTCCCGGGACCCCCGGCACAGCGGGCTGTTCTGGCAGGGGCTCTGGATGCAGCAGTCTGGGTCCATGCAGTCTGTCAGCCCGTCTGCACGGGGCGGGGGAGGGGGGTGGGAGGGTTAGGCTTTATTGTCACTTCTGTTTTTTCACCTCATCAAGGCAAGGCAAGTTTATTTGTATAGCACCTTTCATACACAAAGGCAATTCAAAGTTACGATTCAAAAATGAAATCAAATAAAAAACAATTAACAAAAGGCAAACAGTAACACGCTCCCCCCTGCTCACCTCCCTCGTTGTCCTTGTTGTCAGCACAGGATGTTTCCATGGCAACGCTGCAGCCTGGCCCCCTCCAGCCCATGTGACATTCGCAGTGCCAGTTGTTCTGTCCCAGAGTGCACTGCCCGTTCCCCCCACACAGGTTAGGGCACCCGTCTGAGGCAGCACGACACAGACAGACAGACAGACAGACATACACACGGACACACATGCACAGACACAGACAAACATACACACAAACAGACACACAGACACAGACAAACATACACACAGACACAGACAGACATACACACACACAGACAGACATACAGACACACAGACATATACACAGACAGACAAGCAGACAGACAGACACAGAGAGAGGGGCCAGGAGAAGATGAGGGGACAGTGGGATGAAACAAAAGGAGAGATGGAGAGAAGTGATAGAGTCAGGTAAACATTTCTTTCAGCGAGAGGAAACTACACACATACACACACACACATATATCTCATACACACACACACCCACACACACATACACACACACAAGCATGCACGCACACACACGCGCGCGCACACACACACACACACGCACACATGCCTCAGAGCATCCTAAAAACTCAAGGAAGCGTTTGATTGGCTACAGGCGTAACTCAGTGATCAGTGATTTCACACATTTCATTTCCGCCTAGTCCTCAGCTTTCTCCAGAGAACTTCAAAAATGTATTCCAACTTTCACTTACACGTGTATTTTAAGATTGTGGGATAAAGTATTTACATAACTACCGACGGCGAAAGCCCCACGCAAACCGCATTGATTGCGCAACAGGACAACTCAGTAAATTACATGCGCATTACAAACCCCAACCTCTTACCGAGCAACAGAGGACTGTCTGCAGTCTGGGTGATAAATGGATTTTTCTAAATGTATTCAAAGCAAGAAATATTTGATAAGAGCATATACAAACTCTCAGATAGTTAATTTTCCTAGAGACTTGGATTCGGATGGCTGTGTTGGAGTGTGATGTTCTCTCTTTAGAGAATGTGATTAAAGGAGTCAGGAGACTGTGGGTATAATGAGGGGCTACAGAGAGACAGGGCTCAGCTGCTTCGTTCTGATTCTGCATCGCTTATTACTGGCTGTCTTCTGTACTATTTACCGACACCACTTCTGTGACTACAACCTATTTTTACCAGTTTCATAAAATGACTTTCATGGGGAGATCTAATTATAAAATTGTTTAACTTAAAAAAGTGACTCATTGGTCATCTTTAAAAGATTTTTTGTTTTTGTTAGTCATAATTTAGAATCTTAATATTTGAAAGCTTCCTTTGAAGTCCCGCCCTACCACCCCTGAACCTCTCTTGAAGAGAGGAACCTGTCATGATGTCATCCTGTTTTTCTGTGAACACAGCACACCTGAGCCGTTTGTGTGTGGATATGGGACCAAATGCCAGGCTCTATTGCACACCTGGCAGAGGGGTGGAGGGTGGAGCTCTCCTGCAGATGGGGTTTTAAAATCATGTTGTCCTCACTGACACACTGGTGCCACAGGACTGTATGCAAATTTGCCAGTTTGGGGGAACTTTGAAAATTGGGGGTACCCTATCATATCTCTCAAAAGAGAATGCAATTCCCTGAAGCAGCTCAATCGTACCCCACAACTGAAAAGAGCGAGCACACCCCCGCCCCTCCACAGTCGCCCTGTCCTTAGAGAACGCTGTCCTTAATTAATCCCATCTTCAACGTCAGGGGGTTTGGAATGTCACATCAACAAGCAAATCTGCATCGATTCTCACACAATATTGAACTGAGAAAAAAAGGCAATTAGCAATGATAGCCTTTTAAAAGGAGTTGCCATTTTAAGCAGCCAAATACTTATGAAGCACTTGGACAGAAAAATCCATTGCAATCCATTGGAATTGATTGCACTCCCTGGGTAGGACCACACACACCCTCCTTTAATACTAAAGGCCAATCAATTCTTCTCATACTAACTACAATAAATTGGAATATCAAAAAACATCAAATCAACTGCTGCCTTCATTCTGACTTAATCCCCCAAAGACCCACAAAGGAGTGGGCGGGGGTGGGGGGGTGGGGGGACAGGTCGATTTAGGAAACCTGCTCCTCGACTGCTGGCTCTCCCCACTCAGAGAGAGACAGGAACTGCTTTGCACGCCTGCACGCACACACACACACACACAAACACACATGCATGCACACACACACACACACAAAGCACATGCATGCACACACACACAAACACGGACGCACAAACACATGCATGCACACACACACACACACACACACACACAAACACACATGCATGCACACACACACACACACAGGTTGGACACACAACAACAAATCGCATGACTCACACAATATGAACGAAAAAAGCAACAATGGCAAAAGATGCCATTTAGCACCAAACTATGAAGCACGACAGAAAATCCACATCATTGAATGATGCACTCAGACACACACACCCATCCTTATCTAAAGGCCAACACTCCAACTAACTACAATACATGCATACAAAACACAAACACTGGCGCACTTCATGCTGACACACCCAACCCACAAAACACACATTGCAATGCACGCTGCCCCCACCAGAGAGACAGGACTGCTTGCACCTCACACACACACACATCACACACACACACACAACACACATGCATGCACACACACACACACACAAACACGACGCATCAAACACATGCATGCACACACACACACACACACACACACACACACAACACACACACCACACAAACCTGAAACACACAATAAATGTTACACACACACACAAAACAAACAACACTATGTATGCCAGCACTGTGGTGGGCGTGGGCGTGGCTGAGTGCATGGAGGTGGGCATGGTCGTGGCTGAGTGCACGAAGGTGGACGTGGTCGAGGCTGAGTGCATGGAGGTGGGCATGGTCGTGGCTGAGTGCATGGAGGTGGGCGTGGTCGTGGCTGAGTGCATGGATGTGGGCGTGGTCGTGGCTGAGTGCATGGAGGTGGGCGTGGTCGTGGGCTTGGCTGCATTCTTACCGATGGTGCAGTGCTCGCCGTTCCAGCCCTGCTGACACTCGCACTTCCCGTCCTGGCAGGTGCCGTGCTTCACGCACAGCGGGCTGCACACACGCTGGTCACAGCCCGCGCCCGTCCAGCCCTCCTCACAGCGGCAGGCCCCGCCCACGCACACGCCGTGCGTCCCGCAGTCCACCGAGCACACCTCTGGGGATTTAAATAAACGGGGGTGCTGCCAAAGTGTTGCCAAAGCTTCTCATAATAACAGCATTAAATGAAAAGACACAAATGAGAATAAAAGACCTGAAGGACAGTTAGTGTGGACAATGTGAGAGGAGATGACTCAGTGGGGCTTTTACACTTTTTAGTGAGAAAGAGAGAGGGGGGGAGACAGAGAGAGGAGGAAGGGAGAGAGAGAGGGAAAGAGAGGGGAAAAGACAGATAGAGAGAGGGGAGGAGACAGATAGAGAGAGGGAGGGAGGGAGACAGAGGGAGAGAGAGAGGGAGGCAGACAGAGGGAGAGAGAGAGGGAGGGAGACAGAGGGAGAGAGGGAGGGTGGGAGAGAGAGAGGGAGGGAGGCAGAGAGACGAGGAAGGGAGGGAGACAGAGAGACGAGGAAGGGAGAGAGAGAGGAGGGAGGGAGACAGAGGGAGAGAGGAGGGTGGAGAGAGAGAGGGAGGAGCAGAGAGAGAGGAAGGGAGGGAGAGGAGAGACGAGGGGAGGAGAGGAGAGAGGAGGAGGAGAAGAGAGAGAGAGGAGGGAGGGAGACAGAGGGAGAGAGACAGGGAGGCAGACAGAGGGAGAGAGGGGGGGGGGTCACAGACGTTGGAGGGGTACTGACCCACAGAGCAGTCTGGGCCCATCCAGTTTGGGTCACAGCTGCAGAGGCCGGTGTCGGGGATGAAGGCTCCGTGCCCGTGGCACTGGTCGGGGCACTGGGGGCGGGGGAGCTCGCAGTGTGCCCCCCCCCAGCCGGGTTTACAGTGGCACTCCCCATCCACACACACCCCTTTATTAGAGCAGCGGGGGTCCAGGCAGTCCACTGCAGCACACAAACCCGCCCATTTAGCCTCATAATATACATTACTACACTATAACATGCCACAGTATACTGGCAAATATACTCATTATTTCAGCTTTTTGACATTACGCTATACTGCATTGCTGTGAATTAGATTCATAAATAATATTCACAATATATTGCAGTACATGTATATATTCAATTTAAATAAGGAAGTACCAACCAGCATGTCTGCTTTCATTCCTGTTTGTGAAACACTGAGACATTGAAGAAAATGATGCCACTTCCTGTATATGTACCTATACCAGAAGTAGGTGTGGCTTAATCTGGAAGTTGTGTGAAGGAGAGAAAAGGGACAGTTTCCTAGGCTAGTTGAAATTGCAATTTTCTGGCCACTGAAATTGCATTTGTGCTTCCAAAGTCATGATGTAACACTGACATAAAATGTCACATACTATATAATTCTGTAAGTAAAATAATATTCTTAAAGGTGTATTTTACAAACAACACTAATTTAAAAGCATTAAACTATTTGCCAAGTTACAAATACATTTCAGAAAACTTTTCAAATGAAAATTCATAAGCTGCAGAAATGACAAAACTTCCCAAACGCTGCTGAAACAGCAGACGGAAGGAAACACAGCTGTGTGTATCTGCAATGAAAGGACATTCAGTCGTAACAACCCGTGTAATTATGGCCACCTTCCAACACAGACAGAGACCCGCTTCTTCTCGGATTCAAGAATTCATCTTGGAATTAATCTTGCATCTCCCTATTCCCTTCTCTTAGCACTCCGTCTTATTTAATTACTTGAGGTGCTAAAGCAGGCTTTACAGTTTTAAATTTATTTCACCACCAACATTATCACAGGTTTTTTTTAAAGCAAGTCATTTAAAAACACAGAATTACTTTGCGGTTACAATAAATGATCAGATCAAATCTACAGGTTCCATCTAGAGCCCATGTTCTCTCAGGACTCTGCACAAGACCACCTTCCCAGGTACTCATGCATTTTTACTGTAGGAATGTGGAATTATGGGATGGCAAACTCCTCAGAAATGCCCATTCAGTTCAATGCACACCACTCTTTTTCAGCATTTTCCTCTCTTCCCTCTCTCAGGTTAATCTGAGAGCAGCTCTCAGGCACTTCATCAGGAGTGCGGCTCACTCAGAAATCTACCTGTGATCCGCAGAGCAGACCAGCGCTTTTCCACTGGGGGTGTACGGTGTGGAGACGAAGGGAGGGGCCCTGTCAGACAGAGTCCCCGGGGGGAGGGGGGGGTCACACTCACCTTCAGCGCAGGTCTCCCCTTTGAACCCTGTTGAGCAGACGCAGGTCCCGTCGGAGCAGGTGCCGTGCCCGCTGCACTGGGGGTCCATGCACTGGCTGCTGGGAACGTCACATTCTGGACCCTTCCACCCGCTGTAGCACACGCAGCTACCCTTATCATACTGCCCATTCCCACTACAGAGCACCGGGCACGCCACTGCAGGGAGGGGGAGGGGTGGGGGGTGTGGGGGGAGAGAGAGAGAGGGAGAGGGGGAGAGAGAGAGAGAGAGAGAGGGAGAGGGAGAGAGGGAGGGAGGGAGAGAGAGAGGGAGAATCACACTGGGCTGTTTCTGGTGAGAGTGTACAGCCCTCTCCCCATGTGCTCAGGGTGACGCACCCCCACCCCCCCGCCCCGCCCCGCCCCCGCCCATGTGCTCAGGGTGACACACCTTTCGAGCAGTCCATCCCATGGAACCCTGGAAAGCAGTGGCACACGCCAGACACACACTCTCCATTTCCATGGCAATTGCGGGGACACTCTTGCACAGAATCTGTGATCAATGAGACCCACACAGGGAGACATATATGTGAGAACGGCTGGGGTCAAAGGTCAAACATGCCGATTACAGCCTCTCCTCTGGTGTGCTTGTCCGCCCCAGCCCAGTGCTCTCTCCAAACCCTGCCGAAAGTCCAGCTTTAAAAATGAATCCGACCAGCTCCGCTGACTGCATGCAAACCTATCAGTGTTCCTTTGCTGCTGCAATGAAATAAATAAACGTCACAAATAAGTCAACATTCAGCAATCTGTCTGAAAAGACCCCGTTTGCACTTCACAGTTCACTTTTTCACTTTAAATTGTTTTTCATTATGTAAAGTAAAAATAGGGTCATTACTGAATTTCCAGAGCTTCTGTTAGAGTTCCCACCTACTCCTCCCTGAATTAGGAGAGGACATGGGCGTAGATTTCGGGGGGGACGTAGGGGATACTCCCCCCTCAATATTTAGAACACGTGCATTTGTCACCCTGAATTGTGTTTTCATTTACATAAATAAAAGCATTTCCACCATACATTGATGCAGAAAAGGCACAAATTGGTGCATAAAAATTCACCAGAATGCAGGAAATTAAGTGTTTGACGCTCAAAATTTCCTGGGGGAGGACCCCCAGAGCCCCGCTTAATGTTCAAATGAAACTTACGCCAGTGGCAGAGGAGGATGTCAGTCTTACTGAAATCATTCTGTTAATAGTTTTCCACAATGTAGGAGATTTATTCTGCATCACTTTTTGTATTTATGCATTTATTGTGACTTTCTTGCAGACATAAACTAGCAGATGTGGGAAAACATCGCAAATGCGCCGCTTTACCCACAGTTCCCTCGGCGGGAGCTTCTGCATTTAAAAGCAGTCGAGTCTCACACTCGGAAACTGTGCTGTGCACTGGGAGGAGGCTGCCCATAATGCACCTGTCAAAAGCATCGACATGAGCGATTCACTCTCCCTCTCAGCCTTAAAATACCCTGCGAGAAGCATAGAACATTCCAGAAGCTAAAACCCTCAGTGGATGTGAGAGAGGTAGAGGGGAGGAGCAACTCACCCAGCACCGCGGTGCTGAAGGAAACGGACTCCTTCTCCTTCCCGTCGTTGTAGAAGGCCAGGTGCCAGGTGCCCGGGTCCAGGTACTGCACAAAGACCGCCTCGTTCAGAACCACCGTCTGGATACTGCGGCGTTCCCGTGGCGACTCCACCACGCTCCACTTCTCCTTCCCGTCCAGCCGTTCCATGTAGTCGTACTGCGAGCGAGAGAGAGAAAGAGCATGAAAGAGGGGGAAAGAGAGAGATAAAGAGACAGACAGAGTGAGAGACATAGGCCTTCAGGAAGAGTGGCTTTGGTGGGCCAGATGTGGGCGGAGCCTGTGGCGTACCTGTGCGTGGGAGGGGGGCGGGGCCTGTGGCGTACCTGTGCGTGGGAGGGGGGGTGGAGCCTGTGGCGTACCTGTGCGTGGGAGGGGGGTGGAGCCTGTGGCGTACCTGTGCGTGGGAGGGGGGTGGAGCCTGTGGCGTACCTGTGCGTGGGAGGGGGGCGGGGCCTGTGGCATACCTGTGCGTGGGAGGGGGGCAGGCCCTTGCGGATGTAGACCCCGAACAGCGCGTCCTTTCCCAGGGAGATGTTAAACTTGAGGAACTGTGGCTGGCTGAGGTGCAGCAGCGATCTCCAGAACATTCCTGGCGGGACGTCCTGGGTCACTCGCCGCCCCACTTCCACCTCGCCCGTGTCTATGCTGCTGTTCCGGGATGCCCACGACCCTGAGAGAGAGAGAGAGAGAGCGGGAAACAGATCAGCCACAGGACGCAGGAGCGATCCCCGCCCTCCAGGGTAACCTGCCTGGGCTCCTACTCTTGTATGCACACAATCACACACACACAAACACAGGCAGGCGCACGCATGCGTACACACACACACACACACACACAAAGAGTGTCCCCCCCTACAAGTGTATGCTACTCTTCTCAATAAGTCAACACAACCCCCAAGACATGAGATGCAAAGGAAGAGAATTAAAATTCCACAAGCATGTCGTTTAGTATGCAGGTTCTGCTGTATAAACCTGGGGTTAGAGGAGCTTCAGAGGGGTGTGTGCCATCAACACAGAGCCTGACTGGCATCCTCTGGAGACAGTGGAACCCGGGAGGACCGTGGTGTTAAGGCAGAGAGGGCCATGGTGTTAAGCAGAGAGGACCGTGGTTTTAAGCAGAGATGACCGTGGTGTTAAGCAGAGAGGGCCGTGGCGTTAAGCAGAGATGACCGTGGTGTTAAGCAGAGAGGGCCGTGGTGTTAAGGCAGAGAGGACCGTGGTGTTAACCAGAAAGGGCCGTGGTGTTAAGGCAGAGAGGACCGTGGTGTTAAGGCAGAAGTCACGTGCGGTGCCTTGACGAGCCACCGGGGAAAGGGGGGCGGGGCTGTTCCCATTCCCGTTTCCTGACGTTCCCACTGGGAAAAAGAGGATCAGAGACATGGACCCTTTTCATGAGTCACTGGAGTAGTTCTTACACAGCCTTTGTCCTTCCACTGGCTCCTGCCTTTCCGATACACTGTCCTACGCTGTGATTGCCTGGGGTCTGCGAGACTGAATTCTGCTTCAAGGGCAACATGTTCATGCTCCTGGTTTCACACCAGGCCTGCTTGTTCCCCATGTTGATTGCAGGCTGGCATTAGACTGTTTATTTATGGGTGTGGCGTTGGCAGAGCTCACTTGGAGCAGGATCTGCCTCTCCCAGCAGGAAATGAGGGCAGATCGGTGCAGGAGGTTGAGGTCCCCGACATGGAATACGCGTGAAAAACAGCAAGGAAAGAAAAACAAGGAGAATACAATCTCTACAGCGCCATAGCAATGGGAGATGGCAGACTCTCATTAATGCAAAACAGCAAGGGGGTTTGGGGGGGGGGGGGGGGGGGGGTGGGGCGATGTGAGGTGCAGGGAAAGAGGGGAGACATGCGGGAGCCAAGCAGTTAGGCCTCTGGCCATCCTCTCCAGCTGGTCTCTCCTCTCCAGCTGGTCTATCCTACAGCAGGTCTCTCCTCTCCAGCAGGTCTGTCCTACAGCAGGTCTCTCCTCTCCAGCTGGTCTCTCCCCTCCAGCAGGTTTCTCCTATACCAAGTCTCTCTTCTCCAGCAGGTCTCTCCTCTCCAGGTGGTCTCTCCTCTCCAGCAGGTCTGTCCTACAGCAGGTCTCTCCTCTCCAGCTGGTCTTTCCTACAGCAGGTCTCTCCTACAGCAGGTCTCTCCTCTCCAGCTGGTCTCTCCTCTTCAGCTGGTCTCTCCTACAGCAGGTCTCCCTGCTCCAGCTGGTCTCTTCTCTCCAGCAGGTCTCTCCTACAGCAGGTCTCTCCTTTCCAGCTGGTCTCTCCTACAGCAGGTCTCTCCTCTCCAGCTGGTCTCTCCTACAGCAGGTCTCTCCTCTCCAGCTGGTCTCTCTTACAGCAGGTCTCTCCTCTCAAGCTGTTCTCTCTTACAGCAGGTCTCTCTTCTCCAGCTGGTCTTTCCTACAGCAGGTCTCTCCTCTACAGCAGGTCTCTCCTCTCAAGCGAGGGCCTTTTTGGCCTGTCTCCCTGCCTGTAGTGATATCAGCAGCTGGTATCTCCTCCCATTAAATCTCTTAAGAAAAGGGTATTTAGCCCATTTCTCTATGGGGATAAGAAGGGGGTATTTAGCCCATTTCTCTATGGGGATTAGAAGGGGGTATTTAGCCCATTTCTCTATGGGGATAAGAAGGGGGTATTTAGTCCATCACACAGGGGTTCCCTGACTGTGACATTCTGCCTCGAGCCCCTCCTCCTTGTGAGAGCTCCCAACTGAGGAAAAGCGATGGCATGTTAGAACTGAGACCCAGCACATCTTCACAGGCCCCCCCCCAACCCCACGCTCCTCTCCACAGGCTATACACTCACACTCAGGAATCTGTCATTTGCTCTTAATCAGATGAGACAACAGTCTCCCCAGCACGGCTGAACCCTGTTAGCGTGATGTCACAATGCATGCAGCATTGCCCTGGTAACGGGTTTATGCACAGAGCTGGCACAGATTTGATTGGTCTGCTCCTGGTGGGCGTGTCCTTGGGCGGAGCCGTTCGGCAGGCAGCCTATGATTTTTAGAGATGTATGGAACAGCAGGAGGTTATGAGCACTCTCACAGAGACAGTCAGTGTTCTCTCCATGTTGTTTTAAATTTGAAAGTCCCCTGCGAGCACCAGACCATCTCCTATTGGCTGACGCATTTGTTTACCCCAGATTTCAGAGCGAAAAACTTTTTCAGCCAACCACAGAGCTTTGACATCATGCGGCAAAGCATGGCTACATTTAAAATATATAAATAAATAAATTTAAAATGTCATATTCTACTTCAGTCATGAGTAGGACATTTGTGTACAGTACATTCATTCTTTAATAAGAAGCACTTTCCTTATTTATATTGCTTATTTATATTTTGTCATAAAATTTACCAAGAAGATACAATACCACCAATAAAAAAATGTCAAGCATTTCATGTGTTTGTGTATTAAAACGGCCTAAATGGACACCTTACCAGAGCCTGCGGTTCTTACCTCTGCCTCCAGAGGGCACTGTTGCCACATCGCTGTTGCCAGGCAGCCCTGTGCTCAGGCCACTGTTGATAATGTGGCTGTCTGCCGGCTGCAGCTGCCAGTTCAGCCCAAGCAGGTTCATGGCTGCAGGAGAGAAACAGGAACCTGCTAAGAATGAGAGCCCTGTGCTGAGATCGCATCAGCGCCCTGTGCTGAGATGGCTTCAGTGCCCTGTGCTGAGATCGCTTCAGTGCCCTGTGCTGAGATCGCTTCAGTGCCCTGTGCTGAGATCGCTTCAGAGCCCTGTGCTGAGATCGCTTCAGTGCCCTGTGCTGAGATCGCTTCAGTGCCCTGTGCTGAGATCGCTTCAGAGCCCTGTGCTGAGATCGCTTCAGTGCCCTGTGCTGAGATCGCTTCAGAGCCCTGTGCTGAGATTGCTTCAGTGCCCTGTGCTGAGATCGCTTCAATGCCCTGTGCTGAGATGCTTCAGAGCCTGTGCTGAGATGCTTCAGTGCCCTGTGCTGAGATCGCTCAGGCCCTGTGCTGAGATCGCTCAGTGCCTGTGCTGAGATCGCTTCAATGCCCTGTGCTGAGATTGCTTCAGAGCCCTGTGCTGAGATCGCTTCAGAGCCCTGTGCTGAGATCGCTTCAGTGCCCTGTGCTGAGATCGCTTCAGAGCCCTGTGCTGAGATCGCTTCAGTGCCCTGTGCTGAGATTGCTTCAGTGCTCTGTGCTGAGATTGCTTCAGTGCCCTGTGCTGAGATCGCTTCAGTGCCCTGTGCTGAGATCGCTTCAGAGCCCTGTGCTGCTGCTGCGGCCTTCCCACAGCTCCTCACAGGACAGGGGCGATGGGATGAGCGCAGTCCTTTTCGTATACTGCTAATGTCAGCAAGTTCCACTCTGCGCAGATCAGAAAGGGTTCCAGCCACGTTCTGTCCTAACCTGTGGCTGTACACAGGTCACTGGTTACCTTAGAAACCAAAGGCTGCTTTTTGCTCTTAAATCCACCTTCTCAGACAGAAGGCCCAGATCATTTCCCTTCCTGAAGAGCAGTAATTATGCCTCTGTGTTCAGTATTGTTTTCATGCATGTAAAAGCACTAGAATGGCAGGTAATTGGCACTTTTGTAAAATGCCAGTGTGTGTAACTGTTGGACGCAGTGCCAGAAGGAAGACTGGAGGAACCTGCCTAGATGACAAAAGAGGAGGAAGAACATCCTTCACAAGCACTCCTCACAGCGAGGAACCGCTGCAGACATCGGACAGGACCAAACTCCTTTATTTGTACGCCCTGACATGAAACTGCTGCCAACAACCGACAGATTAAAAGAGATAGAGTCCTCTCTCTCTTCCTCTCTCTCTCTCTCTCTCTGTCCCCTTCCTCTCTCTCTCTCATCCTCCCCCTCTTTGTCCCTGTTCCTCTCTCTGTCCTTCTTCCTCTCCCTCTCGCTTTCACACACACGCACACACACACACGCAAACACTCACACCCACACACACAGACACACACACAGACACACACACGCAAACACTCACACCCACACACACACACACACACACAAACACACTACGGCAGCATTCGTGACTCGCACTCCTGACTCCCCTTCAGCACCCTATCAGCTAAATCTCATCTCACAAAATCAATTTTCTCCTGACAGACTCCATCTTCCCTCCTCAGCATGGGGGAGAGCTCAGAGGAGAGGGGGAGAGGCGAGGAGGAGTGGAGAAGAGGAGAGAGGAGAGGAGGAAGAGCAGAGGCGAGGGGGGAGGAGAGGGGCAGGAGCAGAGGAGGGGGGAAGAGCAGAGAAGGGGGGGAAGAGCACAGGGGCAGGAGCAGAAGAGAGGGGCAGGAACAGAGGAGGGGAGAGGGGCAGGAGCAGAGCAGAGGAGGGGGGAGGAGTGGAGTGGACCTGTCATTCTGGTTATTCTGAGCGCCACAGACACACAGGACAGTCTTACACCTGGTGAAAGCATCAGCAGAGCACCAATGAGCCTCACTGGAGATGTGGGCTGGGTGTGGAGCACCAATGAGCCTCACTGGTGAGGAGGGCTGGGTGTGGAGCACCAATGAGCCTCACTGGAGAGGTGGGCTGGGTGTGGAGCACCAATGAGCCTCACTGGAGAGGTGGGCTGGGTGTGGAGCACCAATGAGCCTCACTGGAGATGTGGGCTGGGTGTGGAGCACCAATGAGCCTCACTGGTGAGGAGGGCTGGGTGTGGAGCACCAATGAACCTCACTGGAGAGGTGGGCTGGGTGTGGAGCACCAATGAGCCTCACTGGAGAGGTGGGCTGGGTGTGGAGCACCAATGAGCCTCACTGGAGAGGTGGGCTGGGTGTGGAGCACCAATGGGCCTCACTGGAGAGGTGGGCTGGGTGTGGAGCACCAATGAGCCTCACTGGAGAGGTGGCCTGGGTGTGGAGCACCAATGAGCCTCACTGGAGAGGTGGGCTGGGTGTGGAGCACCAATGAGCCTCACTGGTGAGGAGGGCTAGGTGTGGAGCACTGGGGTTGGATTTAAACCCATGAGCCAGCAGGTGGCGCTCTTGATTGGGGCTTGTGAGCAGCACAATGCACTCGTAGTGCAGATAGTGTAGTGACATTCAGCACACTGCTTCTCAGAACCTACCTGCACTCAAGACTGAGCTCTATGGAACCCACCTGCACTCAAACTCACCTGCACTCAAACTCACCTGCACTCAAACTCACCTGACTTCATCAGACTAGTTGCTCTGTGTGGGTTTTTTTGAGCGGTGTGGAACAGTACGCACCTGTGTTTGGGAGTGGGGTGTGTGGTTACTGTTGCCTAGCAGAGTACTTCTACCTAAACTCATTTTCAGCCTGCTGATAAATATTAATTACAAAGAGAAACTTAACAAGAAAATGTGTTTGATTAACAATGAATGAGTTTGGGGCATAATGACTTTTTGTAATCTTTATGTATAATTCAAGTGCGCAAACTGCCATATAATATCATCCACATAAAACATGTGAAATACTCATGAACAACGCAGCCTGCAGTGGCACAGAGGAACTCTGCGCCTGACCCCCTCTCACACCCCTTCCATGTTCAGCTGCGTGAAGTCACTGGAGGCAGAGATGGGAGGTGGGCAGAGTTTAGAGCTGTCAGTTAGGGTTTCTCTCTGAAAACCAAGCCTGAGTTTATATTATGACTCCTTCTCTAGAATTTCTCATTGAAAACTGTAACAGTGTCTAAATGCTTCCAGAATATCTGGTGGGTCCAATCGGACAAAGGCCTCTTAAGCGGTGTGAAATTTTCAATTTAATTCAAAGTTCCTTTGAGAGACACGAGTTAAATGACAAATTTGTAGCAAATTGCTTGTAATTTAGTCAGACAACAGTCCAAAGTGAGCTTTAAGCCTTTAAGAAATGGTACCACATTCCCATAATGAAGGCGAGGTGTCTCTACAACAGGACAGTCTCTCTGCAGACACACACACATACACACACACACGCACACATGCATATACATTCACACACACACACACACACACACACACACGCACATGCACACACACACACACGCACATGCACACACGCACACATGCATATACACACACACATGCAAATGCACACGCACACATGCATATACATTCACGCACACACGCACACACACACACATGCACACACGCACACATGCATGCACGCATACATGCAGACACACACACACACACGCACGCAAATGCACACACACATACACATACACGCGCACACGCACACACACACACACACCTTTTCAGCCCCATAGAAAGTGGCAACCCTTGACAGAAATAAGAATGTATCATTTCAGCATGATTAAGAATAGATGGAACTTCTCTCAATGGACTGCGCTAAGTACACACACGAGTGTCTACATCTGTGAGAGCACATCTGTGAGAGCACACGGGCGTATGGATATATAATTCATTTTAGTTTTCAGCTCCATGCTCAGTCCATGCATGCAACACCATGGAGACCAAGGAAAGACACACACACTCTGGACACATTTTCTTTCCCACAGAAATTTCAAGGCAAAATTTAATTTTAAAAAGGTTTGTATCATGTTTATCTTCAACGGCAGGTGCTGCATTGCATACCATCTCTGCAGCACTCCAGGCTAACTGTCAAATAAAGGCTTCGATACAAGAAAATATGTACTTGCACTGTAACAGATGATTATCTGCCCCTACTGCACATCCCTCAATACTGCATATGCAACACTCCACAATATATGGAGTACAGACATGCAGATATTGTACTATGCTGCTGTGAGCTATATTTATCATATTTTCAATATATTGCTGAGTATTTCTGTCAGAGATGGAAAGATCAAATGAGGACAGTACACACAGCAAACAGAACGGGGTGCATCTTTTCACAGGGCAAAAGGGATGGTGATGGAAAAAAGGGGGGACGCCCAATGTTACCCCAACTTCAGGATCAGTCCAGTAACAAAGCCAGGATTCAGGATATAAAAGCCACCCACTGAAGAAGCTGTAACTAGACCCGCAGGAGGAACTCCTTAAAAGGTCATTTTCCTGTACCTTATTTTTGCACTTTCCCATGGCCTTACCAATAAGCACACATTAACTGTTCTAATTTACCACTAAATTAACAAGGCTGACCTCAGTCAGAGTGCTAATTGGAAGCTGGTAATTGGTTTAAGACTGGTGTGGCTCTAAATGCGCTCACCATTTCCTCAGAGCACAAGCGGGTTTACTCCAATTACCCCCACACAGCATTCCTCATTTTCACTGCAAATACTGGAGTTTATGCATTAGCTTAAACAGAGAAGGGTCCAATAAAGTGACTGTCAGTCTGAATAAACATTATCACTGAACATACCAAAATAATTATTTTGCTTAGCCAATACTGAGTGCTGACATATTGCCTACCCAAGACAATACTCCATATTAGATGTTATTCATTGATATTACTGTATATTTAATATAATTTATCTTGCTTTAGGTTATCCTGCTCCGCAGAAGTGTGTTCGGTGAGCCCTGTCCTACACTGGAGCCCCCTCTTCCAGGGCAGCCTCCTCCGGACACAAGGCTACAGGTCTGCAGAGAGCAAACATCCCCCACCAGACACAAGGCTACAGGTCTGCACACAGCAAACATCCCCCACCAGATACAAGGCTACAGGTCTGCACACAGCAAACATCCCCCACCAGATACAAGGCTACAGGTCTGCACACAGCAAACATCCCCCACCAGATACAAGGCTACAGGTCTGCACACAGCAAACATCCCCCACCAGATACAAGGCTACAGGTCTGCACACAGCAAACATCCCCCACCAGATACAAGGCTACAGGTCTGCACACAGCAAACATCCCCCACCAGATACAAGGCTACAGGTCTGCACACAGCAAACATCCCCCACCAGATACAAGGCTGCAGGTCTGCAGAGAGCAAACGTCCCCCTCCAGACACAAGGCTACAGGTCTGCACACAGCAAACGTCCCCCTCCAGACACAAGGCTACAGGTCTGCACACAGCAAACGTCCTTTCCTCACCAGCACTGGACCACAGACCACAGAGAGGTTAAAGTCTGTGCATCACGTGTGTAATTACAACTTCATATACATACGTGATATATCTGCTGTATGTGTGTTGTGTGTATGCCACTTGTGTGCTGTGTGCATGTTTGTATGTATGTTATGTGTATGTTGTTTACATGTTCTATGCATGCTGTGTACACAGTGTATGTTGCATGTATTCTGTACGTTGAGTACATGTGTGCATGTTATGTGTATGCTGTGCACATGCTTGTATGTTGTGTGTATGCTGTACGTTGAGTACATGTGTGCATGTTATGTGTATGCTGCGCACATGCTTGTATGTTGCGTGTATGCTGTACGTTGAGTACATGTGTGCATGTTATGTGTATGCTGCGCACATGCTTGTATGTTGCGTGTATGCTGTGCACATGCGTGTATGTTGCGTGTATGCTGTATGTGTGTGAATCTTATGTTGCTATCGCTGTTGTTGAGTAACATGGTGGAGTTTATGGCGCTGGGACAATGAACATTGTAGCAGTTAAGCAGTAAGGTGCTGGGGGTTGAAGTACAGTGGTGCATGTTACTGGGAGGCTGTCACATGCTTGTATGTTGCGTGTATGCTGTACGTTGAGTACATGTGTGCATGTTATGTGTATGCTGTGCACATGCGTGTATGTTGCGTGTATGCTGTATGTGTGTTATGTGTATGCTGTGCACATGCGTGTATGTTGCGTGTATGCTGTACGTTGAGTACATGTGTGCATGTTATGTGTATGCTGTGCACATGCGCGTATGTTGCGTGTATGCTGTATGTGTGTTATGTGTATGCTGTGCACATGCGTGTATGTTGCGTGTATGCTGTACGTTGAGTACGTGTGCATGTTATGTGTATGCTGTGCACATGCGTGTATGTTGCGTGTATGCTGTACGTTGAGTACATGTGTGCATGTTATGTGTATGCTGTGCACATGCTTGTATGTTGCGTGTATGCTGTACGTTGAGTACGTGTGCATGTTATGTGTATGCTGTGCACATGCTTGTATGTTGCGTGTATGCTGTACGTTGAGTACATGTGTGCATGTTATGTGTATGCTGCGCACATGCGTGTATGTTGCGTGTATGCTGTACGTTGAGTACATGTGTGCATGTTATGTGTATGCTGCGCACATGCTTGTATGTTGCGTGTATGCTGTATGTATGTTGCGTGTATGCTGTATGTATGTTGCGTGTATGCTGTATGTGTGTTGCGTGTATGCTGTATGTGTGTTGCGTGTATGCTGTATGTGTGTTGCGTGTATGCTGTATGTGTGTTGCGTGTATGCTGTATGTATGTTGCGTGTATGCTGTATGTGTGTTGCGTGTATGCTGTATGTGTGTTGCGTGTATGCTGTATGTGTGTTGCGTGTATGCTGTATGTATGTTGCGTGTATGCTGTATGTGTGTTGCGTGTATGCTGTATGTATGTTGCGTGTATGCTGTATGTATGTTGCGTGTATGCTGTATGTGTGTTGCGTGTATGCTGTATGTGTGTTGCGTGTATGCTGTATGTATGTTGCGTGTATGCTGTATGTATGTTGCGTGTATGCTGTATGTATGTTGCGTGTATGCTGTATGTGTGTCTTGTTTGAATCTTCATGGTGCATACGGCATGTTGTTGTGATAACAGAGATGGAGGTTTAGGCCGCTGGGTACAATTGAACACTTTGAAGCAGAACTCCAAAGCAGAAGGGGGGGGGGGTGGCTGGGGGTTCAGAGAGCCACTGGGACAGAGCCATCGGATGCCTGTGCTAACCCCTGGGGAGGGACAGCCCCCACCCTTCCTCAGAGGAACCTGTTCTGCTCCATCACTGATGCAACTAATCAGCAATTCACTGCAAATCCCAGGTTAAAAGAAAGGTGGTTTATGATTTCCCCTTCTTCCCTCTCTCTCTCTCTCTCCATCTCTCCTCTCCCTCTTTCTCCCACTCATCTCCCAACTAAATCCTTCTCGGCTGCAGGCTCTGCCAGCATTCCTAAACCTCATGCCCCTCATCTACATGCTCTGTTCAGTGCTTCTCTCTCCATATGAACAGGTTTTCTTCCACTGTGTACTAAATAAGTGCCCTTTGAATAAGTGGAGGGAACTAAGTCTGCGTGAGTGAGTGAGTGAGTGAAAAATAAAGGAGTGAGGAAGTCAATGAGACTTAATAGAAGGGGAAAAGATGGAAAAATGAAAAGAACTGCCAGGCTTCCATTTGAAATAAAAACATATCAGTAAACTGGGGGCCCACCCAGTCACTCAAACACCAGAAACAAGCCCAGGCATTCAGAGTGTCAGAACAGCTCTGACACTGTGCAACACCCCCCCCCCCCCCCACACCAGATCCTCCAGATAAATGTCATTCTGTCCCAGAATGAGGACGAGATGGCGGGAGGGTTCGATCTGTCTCCCTCTACCTGAGCAAACCCAGGAGATCTGTCTCCCTCTACCTGAACAAACCCAGGAGATCTGTCCTCCTTTACCTGAACAAACCCAGGAGATCTGTCTCCCTCTACCTGAACAAACCCAGGAGATCTGTCCTCCTTTACCTGAACAAACCCAGCAGATCTGTCTCCCTCTACCTGAACAAACCCAGGTGATGTCTCCCTCTACCTCCACAACACTTACAGGCTCTACATTTTTATTTCCTTTTAATGCCGAAGGTTATGTTCCATGCCCTATCCATGCCCTGGCTTGTGCTGCAGCATTAAATATTCCATACAGTACCCTTCCAAACCACCAGGGTGGCACTGTGGACACACAGCCACAACACAGGCAATGTCAGCCGGCCTCTCCTCACTCATCCAGCTCTCTTTGGGAGATTTAATTGATTGCAAACATCAGAGAGAAATTGACCCAAATCCCATTTCATTTTTCCCTGGTTCTGAACAAAAAAGAGCAAAAAAGAAAAAAAAAAAAATCAATCTAATACCTTCAAAAAGGCTCATTTATTCCTAATAAGAAACCGATGGAGTGATCTTTTGTATTTTCCATTTTTGACTGAAGTTTGTCATTTTTGTTTTGTAGGAGATTAACTGAGCTGGGGGGGGGGGGTGCTGGGTGCTGGGTGCTGGGTGCTGGGTGGGTCGGGTATAAGGCCTGTCATCAGGGCTGCTTCCATTTTGGTCTAATCCATTTTGCTAGAATAATCTGAAATCTGAATAAATGCCTCAAGCATTATGTGCAACACACACTGGGAGGTCTTTGGGTTAAATATTAATGGTTCTGCATACAAGGAGGGTGATGGGAGAGAGAAAGAGTGAGTCAGGGAGAGATAATGAGAGAAAGTAAAATAGAATGAGACAGAGAGAGAGAATGTATATGAATATTCAAAAATATGTGATGTGACAGTAAAAAAATCTAATTGGTCAAATAGGCTCAAACCAGACAGAGCAATGGCGGTATGAAGTGAATGATTATCATTAAGCAATCACAGAGGAGACCGGATCAAATTATTTTCATAAATGTGCCAAAACAAATCATACCAAAAAAATGGCATTGTGTGCAAAGGCTGTTACACGGTTATAACAGATTAAATGTTTGTGTCCTCAGAATAGGGCCTGGGGTCTCACTGAGCATGCCCTTTACCCTGAGCAAGGGCAACATCCGACAGAGTGGGACAAATAGAGAGGGAATGCTATCTGCACCCCAATCTGCAGCTACGCAGCTAGAACTCGCTCTGTCAATCACTCTGTGAGTCCAGGCTGTGATCCTCGAAGCAGGAGGGAGGAGTAGCAGTGAGCAGTCCAGCTCACAGGACTCCAGGCTGCTAACCCTAACCCCAACCCTAACAGACAGGCTGCTAACCCTAACCCTAACCCTAACAGACAGGCTGCTAACATTAACCCTAACCCCAACCCTAACAGACAGGCTGCTAACCCTAACCCTAATCCAAACCCTAACCCCAACCCTAACCCTAACCCCAACCCTAACAGACAGGTTGCTAACCCTAACCCTAACCCAAACCCTAACAGACAGGCTGCTAACCCTAACCCAAACCCTAACAGACAGGTTGCTAACCCTAACCCTAACCCCAACCCTAACAGACAGGTTGCTAACTCTAACCCCAACCTTAACCCTAAAACCTGATCTGAGCCTCAGCATCTAGGTGCCCCGTCTCAGGATGCTGTAGAATAGCAGACGATACGTGATCCGTAAATTAACTGCACCCAGATCGCCGTCCTTGACTGTTCAAAAGGAAAGACAGCTGAAATGAAGGTCAGATTCTCCAACTGCTCGGAAAATGAATAATTTCTGGGAAGCGGATGACAGGGATGAAAATAAGGGAAAGGAGTGGAGACATGGTGCTGATGGAACCGCGTTTCCCAGGAGGCCGAGCGCATTTGTCTCCAGTCCGTCTCCGCCACATGGCCTGTCTCTAATGATGTACGAGCGGCGCAGGCCCCCAAACAGGAAATGACACGCGCACCCGCGTTTCTTATGCTGCTTCAAGGGTATGGGCGGGGCCGGCACACGAAGTGTGTGTGAGTGTGTGTGTGCAGCAAGAAAAGCCATCATCCTCTTGGTGTTCCAGATGGTCTAACCTGTTCTAGGTCTTACCCAATCATTTGTCTTTATCAAACTCTCTGACAATGCTTCACTGCTTTATGCCATCACTACCAAAATCTGCAGGATGGGGGGTGAAGTCCTGTCATCCCAACTTCTCCTCCTCTCTCACTTCCTTTCCTCTTCTCTCTCCCTTTAATTAAGGAAATTAATCAGCCCGTCCTCATCGGACATAAACCAGCAGGAGACAAACTCCACAACACCATGCCAAACCTGCTCGACTTGCATCAGGACCGCGCACCTGTATCCTAGCAACCAGCATCCTGGGTCTGATGCTTCTCCAGACTGTAAATTCCAGAGTGCTGAAGCAGCGTTGGGTCCAGGGCTCCCTGCTGCTTCCACACGGAACTGAACACACAGGCCCAGGAGTGCTCAGTCACTCTACTGCCTCGCTGCTGAATTTAGGAAGCAGCGGAGCTCGGAATAAATCTCAAAACGCGTGACGCAACCCATTTTCAAAGCGCACTCCTCGTGCTGAGCCCAAAGTTTCTGAAAGGTGGCGACAGTGTTTTGGGATGTACTGAACTCCTCTGCCAGGCAGAGAGAAGCAGAGCCCGTTAGTGCTTTATGTAAATGAGCTAAATGAGCGAAACCCTGCAGTCCCTGCCCCCTGAATGGGTATTCTCTCTGTAGAAGCCCAGAATTTAAACAGCAGATGTGTGCTCTGTGTCTACAGCAAATACTAAACCCTATGAACACTCGCACGGCTGATCCCTGAGGTCAGTCCGTCCAGTAAACACTGAACCCTAGGCCAGTTGAACATTGTGACCATAGACTGCTGGTCCACTGACATTGATGGGTACTGAACACTGAATTTGCACTGCCCATTAGGAGTCCAAACTCCAGCAACAAAGAAACACATTTCGGAAACAAGCTTGTACTCACTCTGCTAAAGATAAATAATATTGTGTTGGGAACATTTTTCCTGTAGTAAAATAAGCTGTTGCTGTGCGGTAGAAGGCTCCACCTCCACCCCTACGGTTAACGACAGCTTTGCACTGAATGATGGGCCGGCTCAGTCCTCCAGGGCCTCAGTGCGTTTACGCAGAGACTGAAACCCAGCAGGGAGTAGGGCTACTGCAGCCTCACCTCCTAAGGACACACAACTCAAGGACGTCTCTGTGCTCAAGTACAAAAGTAGCTACAATCTTAAAGTTCGGCACAAACTTGTGTAAGAGGGTGAGAGTGCAGTTCAGAGCATGGACCTGTGATAATAATGATCTATGTGCAGAACTCACAATATCACACCTCCTCATCCCAGTAGACCAGTGTCACTTTTAAGGGCTTTAAGGGTCCACACAGACTAGCACTACATTGATTATGTCTCTACACCTCACTAGATCAGAAGTTCCCAAAATGTGTTATGTTTACCCCAGAGGCACACCAACACAAATACTTTGAATTTGAGCATGCTCTGTTTTTAACAGAGCATGTTCTTTTAATGTTAGAAAAGCATGCTCTGCCTTTCTGTGATGGACTGAAGTGATTAGCGTTAGCTTATTAATGCATTTTCCCTGTGTTTGTTCCTAGCGGCAATTGCCCACTGATTTTTTTAAAAACCTCAAGCACTTCTAACAGTTGCTACAGTTGCGCATGTTATTTCAGTTGTTTTCCACTACTGGGCAGGATGTATAATTCATTAATTTAAAACAATAATTTAATGTTTTTTAAAACACTGATTTCTGCTGCTTTTTCCACTACTGTGCTGCAACTGCTTCGTGACTTTAGCCGATATTTCCCTGACAAACAGCCTTAAATATAACATGTGGATTTCTCTGGGAGCCAGAGTTGTAATATATGCAAATACATATGTCTTTGGGTTTGTTTGTTTTTTTTTTAAAGCTGAAGTTGCCAGTTGCACATATACGCATCTACAAACTCTGCATCTCCATACAGCATATCTATGAACTCTTAATCTTTTGAAGTGAACTTTAAGGAAAAAGTTTTGTGTTGCAGTAATAAATAATGTAAATGACAGAGAAGCAAAATCTATGAACCAACAGTAGAAAAGCAGAATCTGTGAACCAATGGGAGAGGAGCAGTACCTTTGACAGGTGAAATACATTTTTCAACAAAAGTTCATTGTAGGACAAAGCTTCAGATCAGCAGGAGTACGTGAGGTTCATGGTCTTACACAGCAAAAGGATAAAGTCTAAATACCCTGACAGATTCCAGTCTGGCCTTCTTTGACACTCAGTCTGAATATCTGCATAAATATATAAATAAAAAAGGAGACAGGGAGGCCATTTAATGCTGACGACCAGGTTTCTGACTCCTCCATGTGTGAGACTGGTCTCCAGGGAAACGGGCTGAAGGGCACAGAGACAGAGCTGCCCTGTGCAGCTTTTACAAAGTCACTGACTGGAGGCTGAGATCCCAGCGCTCTGCACAGAGAAACACAGGCACACACAACCCTGTGCCACTGATGCGCAGAGAAACTCAGGCCCACACAAGGACTCTGTGCCAGCGCCCTGTACAGAGAAACATAGGCACACACAGGGACCCTGTGCCAGCGCCCTGTACAGAGAAACACAGGCACACACAGGGACCCTGTGCCAGCGCCCTGTACAGAGAAACACAGACACACACAGGGACGCTGTGCCACTGATGCCCAGAGAGACACAGGCACACACAGGAACCCTGTGCCAGCACCCTGCACAGAGAAACACAGGCACACACAGGGACGCTGTGCCACTGATGCCCAGAGAGACACAGGCACACACAGGAACCCTGTGCCAGCGCCCTGTACAGAGACACACAGGCACACACAGGGACGCTGTGCCACTGATGCCCAGAGAGACACAGGCACACATGACCTGTGCCAGCGCCCTGTACAGAGAAACACAGGCACACACAGGGACGCTGTGCCACTGATGCCGAGAGACACAGGCACACACAAGGACTCTGTGCCAGCGCCCTGTACAGAGAAACACAGGCACACACAGGGACCCTGTGCCAGCACCCTGCACAGAGAAACACAGGCACACACAGGGACGCTGTGCCACTGATGCCCAGAGAGACACAGGCACACACAGGAACCCTGTGCCAGCGCCCTGTACAGAGACACACAGACACACAACCCTGTGCCACTGATGTGCAGAGAAACTCAGGCCCACACAAGGACTCTGTGCCAGCGCCCTGTACAGAGAAACACAGGCACACACAGGGACCCTGTGCCAGCACCCTGCACAGAGAAACACAGGCACACATACCGATGAAGTAGGACAGCAGGATGGCCAGCAGGGCAGGGTTCAGAAGCGGGGGTTGGGGTGGGGATGAGGGCGGGGATTGGGGAGGGGGGTGTAGATAACGATGAAGTAGGACAGCAGGATGGCCAGCAGGGCAGGGTTCAGAAGCGGGGGTTGGGGTGGGGATGAGGGCGGGGATTGGGGAGGGGGGTGTAGATACCGATGAAGTAGGACAGCAGGATGGCCAGCAGGGCAGCGGCAGCGATGGCGGACACGGCGGCGCACTTCCAGCTGCAGTACTTGGACGGCTTCTTGAGCTTGAAGGCGCTGCGGGAGAAGGTGTTCCGGGGTAACAGGCGCGGCGGGGGGGAGTACACGGTCCCAGAGGTCAGGGGGTACCCCGGAGACGAGCTGCTGAATAGGGGCGTGGTCCCCGATGACGTCTTGAACAGGAAATGCCTGCAGAGGGGAGGGGGAGAGAAATGAGCCCTCAGAAAGTCTCCAAGACAAACGGACTGAGCCAGAGATGGGGGTAACCATAGATACAGAGCACACTTCACGGTTACCTTGATGATTAGGGATAGCCACAGTTCCGTAGTTACCGTGACGATTAGGGGATGCCACAGATCCACAGTACCCTTCTGTTACCTTGATGATTAGGGGAATCCAGTTTCGCAGCATCCTTCTGTTATCATAACGATTAGGGGAGGCCACAGCTCTACAGTTACCATGACTATTAGGGGATGCCACAGTTTCGCAGTACGCTTCTGTTACTGTGACCATGAGCAGTCCAGGGGTGCTGTATGTAAAAAACCACTGAATTCTTAAACAGAGTTCTTTAGACAGCCATGAGATGGTCCTGCCAGAGGTTTTTGGCTACTACACCCACACCAGCACACCGGACAGAGATAAACGACAGAAGCCAAGTGCGGTGACACACTCACAAAAGGGACATTCTATAACGCGTGTCCAGAGGAAAGCGCTTGCGTATAATTCACAGAAACACGCTTGGCTGTCTCCTCTCCTCAGATGAACCTGGCAGTTCCTTCAGCGCTCGTGTGCAGCTGTCGTACCAAGAGCAAGCGCAGCAGGAGACGGACATTAAACACACACAAGCGCTCCAGGAGCCCTTTAACCCTGACCCCAGAGGATCATGGAAGTGCGGACCACGCCCCTTGGGAACAGTGCGGAAATAGCAGAGACGTGAGCACTCCATTAGCATCCACAGCCACATTAGCCACATGATACGTCTGATCGCTAATACTACTTTAGCACATACATAATTTAGACCCCAAATACATCATCTACAGCAACACAACCTACATGAGCTCATTTCCTACAGCTACACAACCTGCATGAGCTCATCTCCTACAGCTACACAACCTGTATGAGCTCATCTCCTACAGCTACACAACCTGCATGAGCTCATCACCAGCAACACAACCTGCATTAGCTCATCACCAGCAACACAACCTGCATGACCTCATCTACAGCAACACAACCTGTATGAGCTCATCTACAGCAACACAACCCAAAAGAGCTCGTCTCCTTTAAGAACACAACCAGAAGCATGAGAGCAACTGAAGCTGGAAAATCTAAACAAGGACAAACAGTAAATGATAACAGCTCTAAAATGATAGGAAAAGCACACATAAGCAGCCAATGGCGGTCCCCCACGCAGGCTCACAGACAGAGAGATGAAAGTGCTGTTTGAGACAGGGTCCCATCAGACAGGCTCAGCTCTGGGAACAAACAGAGCGTCATCACGGCATAACTGCCTATTCCAACTGCCACGGTGAGTGAAGGGGGGGGAGGTCTGCACCAACAGTGCGGGGCAGTTTCTTAGCCATCATGCACCTTCTCTGTCTATTGGGAAGGGGGGGGTTTGGGCAGAAAGGGTGGCAGAGGTACAGGGGGTATCGACGGCTGGGCAGAGAGGGGGTGGGCAAAATTCACGTGGGCAGAGACAGGGGGCATGGGGGAGAGATGGGGGGCATTGGGCAGAGACAGGGGCATTGGGCAGAGACAGGGGGCATTGGGGAGAGACAGGGGCATCGGGCAGTGCCAGGGGCTCTGAAGCAGAGTCGTGTGCCTAAAAATACAGCATTGCCTCCTCTGGGGTGCGTCTCTGTGCCCACTTTCAATTCACAGGTACAGCTACACCCCCCCATCCCCCCCAGCACGCTGGCTGCCAGACGCCTTTAAACAGCAGCGCACTTCAGCAGGAACATGACAGCAGAGAGAGGCCTTCCCCTGCTGACAGGGAGACATGGAAGGAAATAAAATTAAACAGTGGTTTTTGGGCAGGTACGTGGCCCGTGTGTGTGAGAGAGAGAGTGAGTGTGTGTGTGTGTGTGTGTGTGTGTGAGAGAGAGAGTGAGTGTCTGTGTGTGTATGTGTGTGTGAAAGAGAGAGTGAGTGTCTGTGTCTGTGTGTGCATGTGTGTTGCATATATGTGTGTGTGTTGTGTGTATGTGTTGTGTGTGTGTGTATGTGTGTGTGAAAGAGAGAGTGAGTGTCTGTGTCTGTGTGTTGCATATATGTGTGTGTGTTGTGTGTATGTGTTGTGTGTGTGTGTATGTGTGTGTTGTGTATATGTGTGTGTGTGTTGTGCGTGTGTGTGTGTGTTGTGTATATGTGTGTGTGTGTTGTGTGTGTGTGTGTTGTGTATGTGTGTGTTGTGTATATGTGTGTGTGTGTTGTGTGTGTGTGTGTGTGTTGTGTATATGTGTGTGAGACCCACACTTCCGTGCTCTTAGGGAGATGGCGGGAGGGTCGCGGTAGCGCTCTGCAGCCTGAGCCTGATTAATCACCTGTCTCACTCAGACAGGTGTGCCGGCTGCGGCCTCGTTAAGACCTGTCCTTCAAAACGGAGCTCCTCATTAAGGGCGACACAGTAACGGCAACATAGCAACCACAGGCCAATCAGCAGCACAGATCGCCCATCAGAAGCTCTGCCAATCAGCAGCACAAATCGCCCATCAAGAGCTCTGCCAATCAGCAGCACAAATCACCCATCAGAAGCTCTGCCAATCAGCAGCACAAATCACCCATCAGAAGCTCTGCCAATCAGCAGCACAAATCACCCATCAGAAGCTCTGCCAATCAGCAGCACAAATCGCCCATCAAAAGCTCTGCCAATCAGCAGCACAAATCACCCATCAGAAGCTCTGCCAATCAGCAGCACAAATCACCCATCAAAAGCTCTGCCAATCAGCAGCACAAATCGCCCATCAGAAGCTCTGCCAATCAGCAGCACAAATCGCCCATCAAAAGCTCTGCAAATCAGCAACACAAATCACCCATCAGAAGCTCTGCCAATCAGCAGCACAAATCACCCATCAGAAGCTTCTGTTCATTCATTTGTTTATTTATGAATGTAGTCATGGTTCTCCTTCACAGGACTGGGCCGTCCGGGGAGAGCGATATCACCATGCCGACCCTTCAGAAGGGCACCCGGGTTCTGCCGCTGTTAACCCTTTGTGCCCGGGATACTAACTGCCCTGTACGAGCTGCCATTTCACAACAGAGACAAAGAGGCTCCAGAGTTTTACCCACAATTCCATTTGTCAGGAAAGAGGAAGGAATCTCTGTGTGTGCAGTGGGATCCGGCCAGGCTACCCTGCGTGTGAACCTCGCAGAAACGCTGATGAAGCCTGGTTTCACAGCGATCCTCTTCATCGTACCCAGAGTGATCAGCAGCAGAGCGGAGGCTTCGCAGATAATTAACAGCATGTGGCTCAGAGTTGTGCTGCATTCACACTCCACTGGATCTGTGATCAACACATTTGTACGAAGTCGCTACAGACACCATTAAGGTCAAGGCCGGTTACAGCACACCTCTTTTGCATGATAGGCTCCTATTTATTATTAAAGAGAGTGCAAGCTCTTCTGGGTGTGAGGCTGTAACACACTGAATGGGGCGTGGGGGTCCAGCTCTTTTTTAACAGTGAAATGTGAAATGAAATATTTATCCCCCACAGACGACGGTGGGATGCATTATGGGTCTATTTCTGGGCAGACAGAGTTAAGCGCTGAGACACTTCTGCTGTGCACTGGAGCAGAAGCCTCTGAAACACTGTGAGGAACATTTCCCTGGAACACCTCTCTCTCTCTCTCTCTCTCTCTCTTTATCTCTCTTCTTTCTCTCTCTCTCTCTCATTCCCATTCTGTCTCTCTGGCCCTGTCACTCTCCCTTTCTCAGTCTTTCTCTCCCTGAGGACCCAAAAGGACACAGGAATCCTGTTAGGGCTTCAGACCCTGAGAGAGCGTCAGTATCTAAGTCTTACCTAAGTAAGCCAGATACAGATGCAAACCTCCACTCCTACACCCATCCCCTTCACTCCTGCCCCCTCCACGTCCTCCACTCCTACACCCATCCCCTTCACTCCTGCCCCCCCACGTCCTCCACTCCTACACCCAACCCCCACCTCCTTCACTCCTGCCTCCCCCACGTTCTCCACTCCTACACCCATCCCCATCCCCTTCACTCCTGCCCCCCCACGTCCTCCACTCCTACACCCATCCCCTTCACTCCTGCCCCCCACGTCCTCCACTCCTACACCCAACCCACCTCCTTCACCTCCCCCCTCTTCACTCCTGCCTCACCCACGTCCTCCACTCCTACACCCATCCCCCACCTCCTTCACTCCTGCCCCCCACGTCCTCCACTCCTACACCCATCCCCTTCACTCCTGCCCCCCCACGTCCTCCACTCCTACCACCCCCTCCTTACTCCTGACCCCCCAATTCTCTCTCCTACACCTCCCTCACTCCCCCCACGTTCTCTACTCCTACACCCATCCCCACTCCTTCACTCCTGCCCCCCCACGTTCTCTACTCCTACACCCATCCCCCACCTCTTCACTCCTGCCCCCCCACCTCCTTCACTCCTACACCCATCCCCCACCTCCTTCACTCCTGACCCCCCCACCTTCTCCACTGCTCAATGTCTCCTTTCTCTCTACTCAATCTCTCCTTGCTCTCACAAACACAAACTCAGGCAATCAATCAGTGTCCCTCTGGCCAGCTGTGCAGGTTATTTTGGGAGGAGAGGAGATTCCAGCCTTCCATCAGGCCAGTTAGACTGACTGATCCCAATATTTACATCCCAGCCAATCAGAGAACCTTATCTGGGAAGGAGCTGCATGCATATGCAAACCCACACACACACTCGCACACGCACACGCACACACACACATAAACACACACACACCATACACACACACATACACACAAACACAGACGCACACACACACACACACACACACACACACACAAACTCGCACACGCACACACACAAACTCGCACATGCACACACACACAGACATGCATGCACACATGCACGCACGCACACATACAAATGCACGCACAGAAACACACACATACACACATACACACACATACACACACGCACACAAAGCTGAATGTATCTGCTTCAGCCCTGAAACAAGGCTAGGTCTGCTCCTGCTGAAACAGGGTCAGGTCTGCTCCTGCTGAAACAGGGCCAGGTCTGCTCCTGCTGAAACAGGGCCAGGTCTGCTCCTGCTGAAACAGGGCCAGCTCTGCTCCTGCTGAAACAGGGCCAGCTCTGCTCCTGCTGAAACAGGGCCAGCTCTGCTCCTGCTGAAACAGGGCCAGGTCTGCTCCTGCTGAAACAGGGCCAGCTCTGCTCCTGCTGAAACAGGGCCAGCTCTGCTCCTGCTAAATTAAACATCTGAGAAGGTCCTGCAGAGCGGGGCCTCATGAATTCTGCATGGCAAGAGTGTGAGGTTTGATCAGAGGACCAGAGGGACTGACCCACAGCACAGCAGGAGAACCATAACAACAGAGAGAGAGAGAGAGAGAGAGAGGGACTAGAAGTCTGCCTACTGACCGATACACAAATATGGAGACTGATGTTAAACCAGCATGTGCATAGGACAGGCATGAAACACGAGCATTCAAGCCTGTATTCAGATTATTTACCTGGCCTGCTGTGTGTGTGTGTGTGTAAATGGACTGCATTTATATAGCGCTTTTATCCAAAGTGCTTTACAATTGATGCCTCTTATTCACCCATTCACACACACTCACACACCAATGGTGAAAGGCTGCCATGCAAGATACCAATCAGCTCGTTGGGAGCAATTAGGGGTTAGGTGTCTTGCTCAGGGACACTTCGACACGCCCAGGGCAGGGGATCGAACCGGCAACCCTCCGACTGCCAGACAACCGCTTTTACCTCCTGAGTGTGTCTGTGTGTAACACCTGTTCAATGGATTTGTTCATATATACAATGCATGTATGACATGTCCTTCAAATATAAAAATGGCATTTATGCATAAAATGCAGTTATGATGTGTAATGTAGAAAGCACGTTGTCACGGCACAATTTTAACGGAGAGAATGGAGACAGGTCAAAGGTCCGTGCATCATGCTGAGCTCTGTGCTCAGGTGAGCTCACCTGGTCTCCAGGGGGACGTTGCTGTTGAGGACCCAGCTGTCCTGGAGCTGCACGGACTCGGGTGTGGAGGGGCCGTCCCCGGGGGCGGTGGGGGGGGCGTGGGCGGGGTTGCGCCGGAGTGTGTGGCGGTTCAGCGAGTTGGCGGAGGAGTGGGGGTGTGAGAGCGTCGGGTGGCTGTGGGGCGGTGGCAGGGGGGGCCTCAGGGTGGACTGGCTGTGGTGGTTGGGGGGGCCTGAAAGAGAACAGGGAACATTGTGAGCCTTACAGACAGGCTTCTCCACGGGGTCTCCCGGCTGCAGTACTCACAGTGCCCCGCCCCATAACCCCCCTCCCCATCCAAGCTTGGGCTTGGAGTCACTGCTGCAGTATTCTCACAGTGCTGTCTAAACTCCACATGAGCAGGAACTGTGTGAATTCAGGATCAGCCACTCCCACTAAACTCCACATGAGCAGGAACTGTGTGAATTCAGGATCAGGCAGCACAGCTATCCGAGGGTACACCAAAGCAATGCCACAGAGGTACACATCCCATCGCCTGGGAAACAAGAGACCAAAAATTCACTATAAGGACCCATTCATTCATAAATGCAGTTAAATCTTCCTTCTTTCGTAGTGACCTCCTGATTGGTTCCAACAAGAGCAAGTGAGACAAACACAGGAAGTTAGATAAACAAAGCAGTTCTAGCCACACACACGCACACACATGCACACACACAATACACAGACATAGACACACACACACACTCACTCTTTCTCTCTGTCCCTCTCTGTTCGCTGATCCATAATGTCAGCAGAAGGCCATGCATGACTTGATTCTGTGGCTCCATCAGGCAGAATGTCAGAAATGGGAGATGATGGAAGATGATCAGACAGCTGGGATTTAAGCACCCAGAGAGTGAACTGCACAGAGCGCATCACTCCTCTCCAGCCCATGCCTAGACACGGCATACTGATGCAGACACAACACACACAACACACACACATATACACACACACACACACACAATACACACATACACACACACACACCTAGACACGGCATACTGATGCAGACACAACACACACAACACACACACAATACACACATACACACACACACCTAGACACGGCATACTGATGCAGACACAACACACACACATATACACACACACACACACAATACACACATACACACACACACACCTAGACACGGCATACTGATGCAGACACAACACACACAACACACACACATATACACACACACACACAATACACACATACACACACACACACCTAGACACGGCATACTGATGCAGACAACACACACAACACACATACATATACACACACACACACAATACACACACACAGAAACACACACCTAGACACGGCATACTGATGCAGACACAACACGCACAACACACATACATATACACACACACACACAATACACACACACAGAAACACACACCTAGACACGGCATACTGATGCAGACACAACACGCACAACACACACACATATACACACACACACACAATACACACAATACACACACACACACATAGACAATACACACATACACACACACACACACCATACACACAGCACACACACACACATACACACATACACACACACACACAACACACACATACACACACACACACCATACACACACACACAACACGCACAACACACATACATATACACACACACACACAATACACACAATACACACACACAGACACACACACATAGACAATACACACACACACACAACACACACACACACACAATACACACATACACACACACACACACACACAGCACACATACACACATACACACACAACACACACACTCTCACAGACATACACACACACACACACACACACACACACACAGACACATACACACACACGACAAAGTCGCTATGCTCCAATCAAACCTAGCAAGCAAGCAAACTTTCCTGCTCCATGAAAACAACAACTAGATTCTATACTCATGGTAAGAAAGAATTATCACCCAATTGATATTTCTACTTCAAAAGTTTTGTCTCAGGCAGTTGAACATGTTTTTTGTTGTTGCATTTTTCAGATTCAAGTGCTAATGAAGAGTGATGTTAACTAGCTTGGTACCCTAAGCAGCAGATGTTCCCTTTTATCTTTACATTTTATATCAGTCAGTACTGGCACCTGTAGCCACCACTGGTTAGTAAAAATCACAACGTGGGATCTAAGATTGTAGAGGCATTCTCAGATTTTCCACCAAATCTGATTCCTCCCATTGTAGCTGCTCCCATCGGCTCTGCAAGTAGTGTACGCTGTGCTCTACAGACAGCACGTCACTCAGATGTATACGTTGTGCTCTACAGACAGCACGTCACTCAGAAGTATACGCTGTGCTCTACAGACAGCACGTCACTCAGAAGTATACGCTGAGTTTGTGAGGAAAAGCAGAATATAACGCAGCTGTCGGTGATGGTTTATCCAGATATTACGGATAAACCGACCCCTCTGGTTATGAAAGCTGTCGAGGGAACACTGTTAAAACTGACTATGGTTGCCACATCTTGGTCGGAGGTAAGTGTTACTATGTTGTTACTATGAATAAATGTTACTATGGTTACAGACGATGTTCACAGCCATCGCGGGATCGGGGAAGTGGAGTGACTCCAGTTCCCGTTCATACACACTCGATTCTGCTCTGCGGTAACGTGCATCTAACACACCCCCCTCCTTCCTGAATTCGGTGGTCACCCCCAAACACTGGCAGAGTGAACATGGCCTTTGTGTGCCACAGCACCTTGTAACAAAAATATTTACAGTATTTTATATTTAATAAAAACTATATAATGAATAACAGCATTTGCTCTGTAAATGGCACACAATCAGAGATTAGAAAACATGAAACTGAAAAACAGAACGTTTGTCTTCCCTCCTCGTGAGTGCACATCCATTTTATTTACTGTGTTAAACAAAGCACTTCAGCTCAGAGCAGAGCAGATGCAGTAAATGTGGAAGATCATCCAGGAACAAACTGCTCCTCCGTTTAGCTGCCACCACGCCTGGTATTCCCTGCGGCAACAGCACCGGCCTTAACCTCCTGCGGGAAAAATGCTTTCTTTTCCTCTCAATTAGAAGTCCTGCACTCTCAAATGGTTTCTTTTTTTTTGCTACATCTACAGAAAAATATTTTACTCTCTCCAGTTGTCATATGAATAAAAAACAAACAAATATAAAATGAAAAACAAGAAATTAAAGGGAATAAAATGGCTAAAAGCAATTACAGTAGGGAAGCGTAAACGCAGTAGGACAGGGCGGTGGGCTGTGGAAATTACTGTGGCTCCACGCAGAGAGACGCCAGCCGAACAACACGAATTAAAATAAACCGTCAGGCGCAACGGGAGAACGGCGGGAAACAGCAGAGGTGAAGCATAAACGTGTCAATTTGGAATGATTAAAGACACCATCGAATGGCAGCAGAAGTCCCAGGACAACAGGAGGTAATAGAAACTGTAATGTTACCCAGACCCAGTCTGCGTGGAAATAAGTGAAACAGTGTAATTAGATAAGATCCATCGAATCTTCTCACTGCGCTCTGCTCTCTGACTGGAAATGACCAGCTTCTGTGCAGGCTGATGTACTCACATTAACATGTACCGACATACTCACATTAACATGTACAGACACTCACATTAACATGTACACACATACTGACATTAACATGTACAGACATACTGACAGTAACATGTACAGACACACATATTAACATGTACAGACACGCTCACATTAACATGTACAGACATACTCATAGTAACATGTACAGACACACTCACATTAACATGTACAGACATACTCACATTGACATGTACAGACACACTCACATTAACATTTACAGACACACTCACATTAACATGTACAGACACACTCACATTAATATGCACAGACATACTCACATTAACATGTACAGACATACTGACAGTAACATGTACAGACACGCATGTACGGACATGCTCATATTAACATGTACAGACATGTTCACATTAACATGTACAGACACACTCACATTAACAAGTACAGATACACTCATATTAACATGTACAGACAAACTCACATTAACATGTACAGACATACTCATATTAACACGTACAGACATACTCACATTGTGCTGTCTTCCTTAAGAATGGCAGTGCTGCAGAAAGATGAGCGGACCATTAAAGCAGAGCAGACAGCGCTCTGACTCCAGGACACTGCTCGCTCGCTCGCTCGCTCGCTCGCTCACTCACTCACTCACTCACTCGCTCACTCACTCACTCACTCACTCACTCACTCACTCACTCACTCACTCACTCACTCACTCACTCACTCACTCACTCACTCACTCACTCACTCACTCACTCACTCACTCACTCACTCACTCTCACTCACACGGCGGTTGGCTGGCCGCACTACGTGTGAGGGCCGTGTCAGAGCTCCGTGGGGCCTACCCAGCGCTCAAAGCTCCGTGGAGCCTATCCAGAGCTCTGTGGGGTCTACCCACAGCTCCGTGGGGCCTACCTAGAGCTCTGTGGGGTCTACCCACAGCTCCGTGGGGCCTACCTAGAGCTCTGTGGGGTCTACCCACAGCTCCGTGGGGCCTACCCGGCGCTGACAGCAGCACTCTAACTGTGACTGATGCGACAGCCCCTCCTCCTCCTAGGGCACAATCCTTCCAACACAATCACACATCTAAATATCTGTGAATCCAATATCCATCCAGCATAGCCAAATTATTGCTCATCGTGACAGCTCATATACACTAAATAAATGAATGAAAACAACTGGAAGAAGTTCTCTGATGAGCTTCAAATGCCACACAAGTTTCAAGGGATTCATATGAATTTTAAACACCTAAACCCTATCATCACATCCCATATGCTCAGCACCATTTATAATAATAATAATAATTATTATTATTCTTATTGTTATTATTATTAGTCAGAGATAATAAAATAGTCACAAATACCACCTCAACGGTAAAGGGCTGTACCTTTCCAGCATGCACATGAGGACTGGGCAAGAATGGGTGGCCATGGAGAGGCCAGTCATGTTCTTACCCGTGTGTCAGCACAGAGGGTACAGCAGGGTCACTAACACCCCAAAAGTTTGACTAAATAAAAATATATAATAAGAAGTATGTTCCTTGCATGCTGCTGCACGGAAAAATAACAGTTGTGACTTCATCCAGAATCCTGTCCCAGAAATGCAAATGAAGACCGAGGTTTCCGGATAAACCCATTAGGTTAATGTCTCACTCAGGACAGGGGAAGACCCCGTTTTATTTCAGTGTTCTTCTGCTTTTTTAGAGCAATTACAGTGTGAGCGCAGAAGCTGGAGAGGGTGGATTCATTCAGCGTGCTGTTACTCTGAGAATGATTGATGTCTCTCCACCAAACAGTAAACCAATAAGAGCCATGATGTAATGTCGTTTTAAAAGGGCCATAATCAGGTTGCTCTGGAAGTCTGAACCATGATCAGCCTTAATAAAGATTTATAGCAGATTAAAGCAGAAGTTAATGGCATTAATGATAGATTGTATTCCACCAAAAATTATATTATCTGTTTTGTTCTTCCATTTTTTTGCTAAGTATATCTCATACTTACAGATTTAGTTTGGTGAACTGTACTCAGGATTCTGTAATGAAAGCTGATCACGCCCTCTCTCTGACTGACAGCCTGACTGTATCCTGGCCACGCCCTCTCTCTGACTGACAGCCTGACTGTATCCTGGCCACGCCCTCTCTCTGACTGACAACCTGGCTGTATCCTGACCACGCCCTCTCTCTGACTGACAGCCTGACAGTATCCTGGCCACGCCCTCTCTCTGACTGACAGCCTGACAGTATCCTGACCACACCCTCTCTCTGACTGACAGCCTGACTGTATCCTAGCCACGCCCTCTCTCTGACTGACAGCCTGACTGTATCCTGGCCACGCCCTCTCTCTGACTGACAGCCTGACTGTATCCTGGCCACGCCCCTCTCTGACTGACAGCCTGACTGTATCCTGGCCACGCCCTCTCTCTGACTGACAGCCTGACTGTATCCTGGCCACGCCCCCTCTCTGACTGACAGCCTGACTGTATCCTGGCCACGCCCTCTTTCTGACTGACAGCCTGACTGTATCCTGGCCACGCCCTCTCTGAGTGACAGCCTGACTGTATCCTGGCCACGCCCTCTCTGACTGACAGCCTGACTGTATCCTGGCCACGCCCTCTTTCTGACTGACAGCCTGACTGTATCCTGGCCACGCCCTCTCTGAGTGACAGCTCGACCGTGGTTCCCCAGGTAACAGTGGGCACTTTCCTCAGTTAGTCTTGGGCAGCAGGTTAAAGTCCTCAGGTCAAAGTGAATGCAACATTCAGGACAGTATGTTCAACAATGGCAAGACACAATGGTGCAAAATGTGAGCGTGGAGGAACGGCTTTATGAGAATGACGCACAGGAGACCGGGATGATGAGTCTCCTCGAACCATTCTACTTTTCACTTATCTACCCAAGGATCACAGAAAAACCCCAAGTCATCAAATAAAGACACAATCACACCAAAACAGCGCATAAATGATCCTGATTGCACTATCTCCATCAGTCTATCACAGCGGGTTAACCTTTGTCACACGGCTAGGTGCTGACTCACTGGTATCTGCCAACACATACTGTTCACTTCTGAATGGCGTTCCAAGATATGTAGGCAGCGCCCACTGTACCCACTGCACCCCACAGCATCCCACTGTACCCCACTACACCCCTCTGCAATGCACTGTACCCCACTACACCCCTCTGTACCCTACTGTACCCCACTGCATCCCATTGCACCCCACTGTACCACACTACACCCCTCTGCACCCTACTGCACCCTACTGTACCCCACTGCATCCCACTGCACCCTATTGTATCCCACTGCACCCCACTGAATCCCATTGCACCCCACTGTACCACACTGCACCCCACTGCACCCCACTACCATGACTGCGCTGTAAATGAGAACTCTAAGGTTGTATAATGCTGATCAGTAGAATGTTGTGCAATGCCAGAGCACTCTCTTTCCCAAACCCTGCTCTCCATCAGCACTGTAAACACAGTCTGGCTTTCAATGCGGGTCTGCTAAGGGGCACTTCTGCAAGCCGCCCTACATGGTGCATCTGTGTATGGGCGAGGAGAGTGGTCGGCACAGACAGGGAGAGAGTGTTAATTGGGGGGGCTCTTACCCGCAGGGGGGGGCTGGGGGGCCGAGCCACAGGCTCGCAGCAGGTATGAGTTGGGAGAGAACTGGTCGTCGGGGTGGGGCTCCAGGACCGTGTGGGGGGAGCTTCCCTCCAGCAGGGGCACCTGGCACTCTCTGACCGAGGGCGAGCCAGCGTGGGGAGGACCGGAGGGAGGGGGGGGGGCCGGAGGCAGGAGGCTGGACGCAGGCGTGGGAGGGAGGGGCCGACCTGGGGAGGGAGCAGACAGGAGGCAACGTGTTACAGCAGAGGCAGGAACACACTTATACAGGCACTCGCACACACAAACACAAACACACACACACACACACACACACGCTTACACACATACACACGCACACCTACACACACTGATACAGGCACTCACACACACACACACACACACACACACGCTTACACACATACACACGCACACCTACACACACCTATACAGGCACTAACACAAACACACACACACACATTTACACACATACACACACACACTTACACACACAGTTATACAGGCACTCACACACACAAACACAAACACACACACACACATTTACACACATACACACACACACTTATACAGGCACTCGCACACACAAACACAAACACACACACACATACACACGCTTACACACATACACACGCACACCTACACACACTGATACAGGCACTAACACAAACACACACACACACATTTACACACATACACACACACACTTACACACACAGTTATACAGGCACTTACACACACACTTATACAGGCACTCGCACACACAAACACACACACACACACACGCGCTTACACACATACACACGCACACCTACACATACTGATACAGGCACTAACACAAACACACACACACACATTTACACACATACACACACACACTTACACACACTGATACAGGCACTAACACACACACACTTACACACACAGTTATACAGGCACTTACACACACACTGATACAGGCACTAACACACACTTATATAGGCACTTACACACACACACACACACTTACACAGGCACTTACACACACACTTACACAGGCACTAACACACACACTGATACAGGCACTTACACACACACACACATGCCTACACATGCACACTTATACATGCATTTACACACAAACGCGCTTACACACACACACACACATGCACACGCACTAACACACTTATACATGCATTTACACACACATGCGCTTACACACACACTTGCACATATACACACGTGCTAACACACACACACGCTTACACACACACTGATACAGGCACTAACACACACACATATACATACGCTTACACAGGTGCTTACACACACACTTACACACATACGTACACACACACACACGCTTACACACACACACTTACACACGCTCTTACATACACTTACACACGTGCTTACACACACACACACTTACACACGTGCTTACACACACACACACTTACACACGCTCTTACATACACACACACACGTGCTTACACACACACACACTTACACACGCTCTTACATACACACACACACTCTAACACAAGCACACTTGGGAAATCTGGAGGCACATTTAATCATGCAAGTTATTCACCGTCTCTCCAGCATTTAAAAGCTCCCTGCAAACCTGGGCTAACTTTGCGTGGGGTTTCTTAGAGAGAAACACAAGTTTTCAGTTCTCAGATGAAGCATGACGCTTTTCTCCCGTGCTCAAGGACAGCCTGAGCTGTCGCCCACTCGGGTGAGAATAACAGCGCTGATGTCTGAGCCAGCCCCGCGCTCATCGCCATCATCTCACTACTATACTACCACTGCACTGCTCTTCAGTATGCTCCTTCTGTAACCTCTCACCCTGTCATAATACCAGGTTAAACGCACTCCTCACCCTGTCACAATATGGGGTTAAACACACTCCTCATCCTGTCATAATACCGGGCTAAACTTTCCAGAGATTATTCACACAGTCCAGCGATGTTATAATCAGAGTATGAGTGACAGATTATTCACACAGTCCAGCACTGTTATAATCAGGGTGAGTGGCACTGGACCACGGGTGGGGGGAGGGGGTGATTAAACTGTTTTAATTACAAAAAAAGGAAAAATTGCATTAGATGGCCAAAAGCAATTACAAGAAACTTAATCTCCTTTGCAATTAGGCTCTAGGGCATTTTTAACTATCATAATTTATTTCTGATACATTTTCATAAAGGTCAGTATAAATTGCTTTGTGTTATTAGAACAAGGGCCACAGTCAGTGGCAGCACGTGGTCCTCCAGACGATTCACATTCCTCTCTGCTTCTGCTGGTCTTTAACAAATGACAAATACAGGGTCACAAACAAGCTGCTTGTACTCAAAAGCCAATGACTTTCTGTGATGGTGCTACTTCACCCCGAAGGTGACCTCTGATTGGCTGATTATACGCTTTGAGTAAGCATCTCACAGAGAACATCAGATAAACAAAACCAATAGTCCAAGAACATAGCGTCTGGTTTCATTCAGGACAGGAACGCGGGACGGAGAGAGGGAGAGATGGAAAGGAGGGGATGGAGAGAGGGGGAGACGGAAAGAAGGGGACGGAAAGAGGGAAAGATGGAAATGTGGGGACGAAGAAAGGGAGAGACAGAAAGAAGGGGATGGAGAGAGGGAGAGATGGAAAGAAGGGGATGGAGAGAGGGAGAGACAGAAAGAAGGGGATGGAGAGAGAGGGAGAGATGGAAAGAAGGGGATGGAGAGAGGGAGAGACAGAATGGAGGGGATGGAGAGAGGGAGAGACAGAATGGAGGGGATGGAGAGAGGGAGAGACGGTTGGAACGCAGTCAGATGGAAATTGACAAATTACTGCTGTAATGAGAGCAATTCATCATCCGGCACTCCCAACACTCTCCCAACACCACATCCCCCCCCCCCCCCCCCCCAACACACAACCAACACCACACTCCCCCCCCTCAACACACACAACCAACACCACACTCTCCCCCCACACCCACACTCCCCCCCAAACACACAACCAACACCACACTCCCCCCAAACACACAACCAACACCACACTCTCCCCCAACACCAACCAACACCACACTCCCCAACACCACACCCCCCCCAACACACAACCAACACCACACTCCCCCCCCAACACCGCACTCTCCTGCGCTCACAAACTGAGCGATAAGACGACACTCAAACCCTGTGCTCTCTCTCCTCCACCACACCCCACAGCTACAACTGCTATTAATAACAAACGAAAAAACGATGAGCGTGTTTCAAATAAAGACATTCTCAGCTTAAAGATGATGATTTTGTCACCTTCTTCCATGTAACACATTGATATTAATTTGTCCTGAACCCAGAGTGTATGTCTCAAATCCTGTTAAGTCCCGCTTTGCCTGAGCTTGGACCTGCTTCACCGTGGTCTCTAGGAAACACATTCAGGTACATGTGTACACACGCACGCACACACACATACACGCACGCACGCACACATACACACACACCCCCCAAACCTCCATCTTCTCCCAAACTCCACCCTCCCCCAAAACACCAATTCTCACCCCAAAGCTCCCCATCCCCAAACCCCCACCCCCCCCCACCACCCAAAGCTCCCCATCCCCTCCCAAACCCCAACCCCACTCAATGGCTGTGATTGGGGCTCAGAATGGGATGAGCTTATTCTCACCACCTGGTACACAGGAGTTATTACCATATAAATGACATCCCTGTGCTTCTGGTGCTTCTGCTGATACTGTTATGGATTCCACACATTCTTGTTATTATACAGAATCAGAACAAATACCACCCCCCCTGCCCCCCCCCAAGGGTGTGTGCTGCAGGGTCAGGGGTGTCTGCCGGGTGTTTTTTTGGGGTGATCTGTATATATACATCCCTCTATCCCTGTCTCCCTCTCTAGCCCTCTCTCTCTCTCTCTGGTGGAGAGAGGTAGGGAGTGAGCAGCATGTGAAGTGCTGACTTGGCGTTTATGGCATCAGGTCCAGCTGTCCCACAATCAGCTGGTATGGGTGTATAATACAAATGGATAATTATCCTCAGAGCAGGAGTTCCTTTGAAGTCTACTGTTCCGTACCGAGAGCACGCTATTTTTATCACAGTCACAGAAACAAACAAACAAAAAAAAAAACTGTCCAATTTTTCTCTTCTGCTTTTTTAATCACACACCCACTCCCTCTCTCATTCCACACACACACACTCCCTCTCTCATTCCACACACACACACTTCCTCTCTCATTCCACACACACACACACCCTCTCTCATTCCACACACACCCACTCCCTCTCTCATTCCACACACACACAGTACACGTTTAACCAAACCCCACTGGAGTACGGAGGACCTTCAGCCTCTCAGAAGATCAAAGTTCAGAGAAACATGGTTCCTCTCCACAGTGCAGCTAGCAACCCCACCTCTGCTCCGCCCCCTACTCCACTGCCCCGCCCCATCCGCCTCTCCTCCAATCAGACATATTTTAATTTTTCCTTTTTTCTTTCCCAGAAACCTGCTTGTCAGTACTGTCGGTTATATCCTCCTCTCTTCCTCCATTGTTCTGGTGCTCCCTCCCTCCCTCCTCCTTCTCCGATGTTCTGAGGGAGTGATTGGTTTGTTACAGCACCAGGTGAGGTTCCAGAAATGAGGGGTCAGGAGATGGAAGTTCCGCCTCTGGAGTGGGGATGGATTTGGTCACAGGTGCCGCACGGCGGTGCTTCTCCAGCAGGCGGAGGTGCTTCTCCAGCAGGCGGCGGTGCTTCTCCAGCAGGCGGCGGTGCTTCTCCAGCAGGCGGCGGTGCTTCACGAGCAGGCGGCGGTGCTTCTCCAGCAGGTGGCAGAGATGCTGTGTGCCGGTCTTTTTCGAGCAGGCGGCGGGAGTGCTCTGTGAGTCACTGGCCTATGAGAGTCTGATCTCACAACAGCTCCACACTTCTTTAGTGTCTGAGTCACTGAGCTGGTTTACCTGCGCTGTTTAGTGAAAGGTGAACTCTAAATGAAAAGCCTTCTGTACACACCTCTACACCCAGCTTCACCTCAGCCTTCCAGCCAGGTGTGCAGGCCTCATTTCTGCACGCAGATCTGACTGCCCTCATCCTGTTTTAAATATTTCACACAGGAGCACAGAGTACTTTGAAATACTGTGTTTTCTGTCCTTTTGAAAATGCTGAGCGTGGCACTCAGATGAAGGGATGTCAGCACCTTTTAAGATTAGAGTTGCAAATGAGATTTTTAATTACAGCATGACCCGGGGAACATTAGCCTGTATTAATGAGTGCCATTAACCCAGTGATAACTAATCCCCTGTGCAGATTAACTACATGTGATTAGTGTGTGCAAAAACCACATTAATGCTCAAAACTGTTCAGGCACTACATGCAATGTCATTCTGCCTCCAGAACCTTAAGGTTCTGCTGCTGTTAGTTTTGTCAGTGTGTGTGCAAATATACATAACAGGTGTACAGCTGCTAAGACACCTTCCATTTTAAAAACTGTCACTCATTCCCATTACTCATACCACTCCCCTTCCATTGACCTTTCCAAACACGCAAGACCCTTTCTCTGACTTTCGCCAGAAGATGCAATGCCCTTATTCTGGTTTCCCTACCAGACAGACTGTGCTCCTTCTGTCCCAAACACAGGAGCCTGTGGCCCGAAATCTGGGGGAGGGGGGCCTAGAGGAGTATTATAAGAGCCAGGCGTCAGACATGTAGTTGCCAGTACCGCCAAGTCTCTCAGCTACACCGAGCCCCCCATATCGCCAAGTCTCTCAGCTACACCGAGACCCCAATACTGCCACCATATATAAGAAAGTGTGGGGTGTTTCTGCAGTCAATACAGGAACAACGTATATAACCGAAATATTTGAGCAGTAATACTTACTTACGTCTTATGTCTTTTACTGCTATCACAGAGAGAATGCGTAAGTGAATGCGATAAGAAAATTTTTGGTTACGCTGACCTATAAAACGCTATTCCAAAAGCAAAATTAGTTATACATCGTTAGAAAGCTTATACTCTCACCTACTGAATAAATTAATTGTCAATCAAGCCAGACTGTATTAAAAAGGGCGACAACGGTGTGAACAACACGTGTGGTATTACACACAGCTCGTTATTTACGAAGGTACCCAGTCATCACAAACGCGCGTATATTTCACAAACTGATTGTCCAAGACAATATATGACCACTCAGTCTCAAAAGGAACATCACTATGTGTAAAACCAATGGTAAGGCTGTATATTTATTCAATATTTAGTCCCAGATATTGACTGTAGAATTTGCTAGTTAACGTTACTCTCTCTTGCTGTTGTGGTATTTAAAAACGGCGGTTGCTGCCGGTGAACGAACTAAACATGGGATGACGTATTTGTGATGATTTCCATTGACCAATCAACGGTCTGCACTATCGAATTGCAGCACGGATAGTACCTTTGGTACCTACCCCAGAGCAGGAGCTAAAATCGGCACGGGTACTTGTGGCCCGGCACGGGTCAGGTGGCTGTGGAGAAAGCAAAACAAAGCGGGAGCACGGATTCCGGTAGGGCACGGTGGTGGAGAAGCACCATAAGAAGAGGTGTTGACGGAGGGGGGGGGTTCTGTTCTGTCAAAAATTAGACCCACAGGAATCTATAAAAATGGAAATCTCAGAATATGACTCTGCTTTTCACGCAGACACAGCGCATATAGTACGCATCTGCAGGAAACCAGCAGTGTGTGCTGGAAGTCGTCTAATTAGCTGTAATTCAGGAACAAACCCATTTCTTTATAGTTGCACACTGTTCCAGCTGTATTTACAGTGCGTTAAAGCATCTCATTACTGCACAATCACACACTACAAAGAGCAAACAGCTCTCTCGCGCAGCTGCGGGACACAGGAACAGGATATGCGCAGAATCTGCATACATGAGCTCACAATGTGAGAAATGCTCACATAAGGTCATATGTTCACATGCAAAGACACACAACAGGCAGGTTCATCCACATTCTCTCTCTGCACATTCATTGCTCTCATTTTGGGATACTTTCAGTAGTGTTGCCCCCCCCCCACCTTGGTTACTCCACTCTCCCTCTCTGTTTGCCTCCACTTTTCTCCCTCTGCTGGGAACCGAACACACAATGTGTTCTGCGCACATTTACGGAGGACACACTGATTCTGAATTTACACACGATTAGGGAAAATATGCTTCTGCAAAACCTCTTGTTTTGTACCTGGACACAGGCTGGACTGGTAGTGTCTGAAGAGCAGTCTTTCTCCAGTAGCTCTGCAGGAGAAGACTGCACAAGCTCACACAGCCCCTCAGACACCATCCATTTCCGTCAGGAAACGCCACTTCTCTCCACTCCAGAAACCTTCCACATCAGCAGCAAGGCTTCTTTAGATGCAAGAACATAAAACTTATTTCTGTGCCACAATGTTTACTAGAAAATAAACACAGTACATAATGGTCACAGCTTCAAATTTATTTGACAGAATCACTCTCTGAGGAAGCCCCATCTCCATGGATGCAGCGAGTGGAACCACGTTATGTGTGTGCTAATTAACCTCTCTGGGGTTCAGAGGAAAAGAGAGGTTTCATTAAGCAAAGATGGTGAGGCCCCCACTGCATTCTAACGCACTTCCCAAGATCCTCCATGTCCCGGACAGACAGAGCGGGACCAACCACAGACCATCACGTCTCCACCGCCCCAGACCACCATTCTGTGGGGCCTATGGACAGCCAAACATAGGGCAACTTCTGTCCAATTATCTCTGTGCTGTCACCTCAGTCCAATCATCTAACAGTGACATCACCTCTGTCCAGTCCTCTCACAGTGATGTCACATCTGTCCAGTCCTCTCAGAGCGATGTCACCGCTGTCAAATCACCTCACAGTGATGTCACATCAGTCCAATCCTCTCAGAGCGATGTCATCTCTGTACAATCTGTTACTGTACCAGTCAAAGCTCCTCCCTTCACAGACACGTCTCCAGGTGTTTATATTTTAGCAAATGCAGCCTTCAAAATAATGGAGAGCATGCAATCATATCAGTTAGACACAAAACCATGTTCCTAACGAGAAAAATGACATGGAATGAATTCCTCTCAGAGACAAACCAAATAAGCAGCAGGCGGCTCCTCTGTTTTGCCCACCACAGTGCCCCCTGCTGTTCCCTCAGGCAGATGCATTATTGCAGGGCCTTGTGTGGCCTGGTGTGTGGCCTATGCACGCACACGCTCAGTCTTCCAGCACTGCCTGTTTCTGCCCTCCTGTCACTCAAACTCTCGGGCCCGCCCATTTCTATATTTCTCTTTCCAGAGCTCCGGCTACATTTCCAATATAGACACAAACCAGGAAAAATAGCGCGAAAGAATGAAGCCAATTTAAACTGATTCACATACCTGTTTATGATTTGTTTGCATTTTAAAGAAAGCCATTACGCAGCCCCTTCAGACAGCAGGGCCGGTTTCTCTGCTGGCTCTTTAGTGCCGGCTCATCCATTTCACTCACTCGTTTCCTTAGTGCTGAGAACAGCAACCCCCCCCCCCCCCTCGCTGGAACTATTCCCTATTCATGAGTCACAGTATTTTTGAAATGGATGATTTTCACACTTCTGGACACAGTTTATTTTCCCGCTAACTGTTTTTTTTCTGTCATTAATCCCTAGCAGGTTTCCCTTTGCACACAGAAAGAGCTTCTGTGCCATTAGTGCAGGGTTCTGTGCAGTTAGCGCAGGGTTCTGTGCAGTTAGCGCAGGGTTCTGTGCTGTTAGCGCAGGGTTCTGTGCTGTTAGCGCAGGGTTCTGTGCTATTAGCGCAGGGTTGTGCGCAGTTAGCGCAGGGTTCTGTGCTGTTAGCTCAGGGCTCTGTGCTGTTAGCGTGGGGTTGCATTAGGTTGCCTAGCCAGGGCTCCTGTAGTGCTTTCTTTCTACAGGGTCCGTGATTAGCAGAGGACGCCTTTTGCAGTTTCAGCCTCGTTTCCAGCTTTGTGCTGGAGAGCCAGGACCCCGCATCTCCCCATAGAGTATCTGTCCCTCTTCATTAAATTTCAATTAGCAGCAGAAAACCTTCAGAGACTGAACCACTGATTCATGGCTGCCCATCTGGAATTAGTGAAAACAGACGAACACACAGGCTTCTCTAAATTCAGTGCAGCCAGGACACCGCATCTCCCCAGAGAGCTTTCATGGAACAAGGAGAATGGACTGAACACGATCAGCTGACCCCGGAGTGATCAGAGGAAGTGTGTGCGTAATGTAGGTGTTCGTATGGAGTGGGGTGTGTGACGGTGGGTGTGTGGTGTGTGTGTGTGCGCTGTGTGTGCGCACGTGTGTCTGTGAAAGCATGCATCCTGTTCTTCAGCTTGGGCAGGAGCTCGTCATGCCTCTAAACTGATTAGAGATTACAGCCTCTACAGCATCACATCGGCAGTGATTTATAGAACCACTGACCCTGCAACAAACACAATCTGGGGAGTTCTAGAAACTTCTCCAAACTCCAGGAAAACACATCCACCGCATCAGCACACACACACGCACACAGAGCACACGCACACACACACACACACACAGCACACACACCAAGCCTGTGAAACCTGACAGCACATCCTAATAATACCTCCATATGGACTAACTGTGCCTACCAGAGCCTCTGCTTCAGGCCCAATCAGGGGGGCTGTTACAGAGCCTCTCCCTCAGGACCGATAAGAGGGGCCATTACAAGGTCTCTCCATCAGGCCCAATCAGAGGGGCGATTAGAGGGCCGTGGACTACAGCTAACTTTGCATACAGTAGAGTTGGAGGAAGACCTTTAACATTTGGCTTCAGCTTGCAGTTCACGTGCACCCAATCGACCAGCGGGGGTCACGAGATACTGATCCCCTAACCGACCAAAGCCACCCTTACCCTGGGTCATGCAATCTGAACAAGTGGCTCATCCTATGGAGCTACCAGCCACAGACATCACTCGGTCTGGATTTGATCTGAGTCCATGGAGCTCATCCACAGATATTTCCTCTCTGTGGAGAATGCGCATTTACAGACAGAGTACAGACAACAGGACAGGGCAGGGTCAGACTCATAGAGAGCAGCAGGACAGGGCAGGGTCAGACTCATAGAGAGCAGCAGGACAGGGCGGGGTCAGACTCAGAGAGAGCAGCAGGACAGGGCGGGGTCAGACTCAGAGAGAGCAGCAGGACAGGGCGGGGTCAGACTCATAGAGAGCAGCAGGACAGGGCAGGGTCAGACTCATAGAGAGCAGCAGGACAGGGTAGGGTCAGACTCATAGAGAGCAGCAGGACAGGGCAGGGTCAGACTCATAGAGAACAGCAGGACAGGGCAGGGTCAGACTCATAGAGAGCAGCAGGACAGGGCAGGGTCAGACTCATAGAGAGCAGCAGGACAGGGCAGGGTCAGACTCATAGAGAGCAGCAGGACAGGGCAGGGTCAGACTCAGAGAGAGCAGCGGTATAGGGCGGGGTCAGACTCAGGGAGATCAGCAGGACAGGACGGGGTCAGACTCAGAGAGAGCAGCAGGACTGGTCTAGAGCAGGCATCTCTCAGACTGGTCTAGAGCAGGCATCTCTCAGACTGGTCTAGAGCAAGGATCTCTCAGACTGTAAGCTTTCGTTATTTAAGCCGTTTAAAGCCAAACTATTCAAGTCATCTTTGAGAAGAAAACATTGTAGAGAAAGAGAGGAAATTGAGCTGAACTGTATGGCTTCACACCCAGCCCCCAAGAATCAGTCTCCAAGATTCAAATGATTCTTTTCTGCTCCCTTGTCAACACAGTTCTTGTTTAAATGGCAGCCATATAGAAATACAAGCTAAAGCAATCAGCTTTTGACCTTTGTTCAGGCTGTTCTTTTTTTCCTTTTACCTAATGGTTTTTTTCACTTACGTTTTACTTAATAAATGTGTCCATTTTGGCTTTCCTTACTGTATGTTTGTGTAAAGGAGGAAAATTGCCTGTCAGTGAGAAGCAGACAGACTTCCCCATCAAACGTACCATCCCCCTCACAAAAACCATCACTCTCTGAGAGAGAGAGAGAGAGTGGAAGAGAGAAGAAGGGAGGGGAGAGCTGAAATGTAGGGAAGAGCAGGGAAATGGCTAAAGAGATGGAGAAGAGAGAGGGATGAAAAGATAAAGAATTGGGGAGAGAGGGAGAATGAAAGGGGTTGTGAAGAAGGGGGTAATGACAAATGTAAGAGGAAATGGAAGGAGACAATAGAAGAAGAGTGACAGAAGATTTCAATTAGAGCAAAAAAAAGAAACCCATGAATAAATGACAGGGCCTGATAAGAAAGGTGACCTATCGACCGCCTGCGAGGGGGGTGGGGGGTTTGGGGGGGGCAGGGGAGGAGGTGGCACCGAGCGGGGGGCGGGGGGGCAGGGGAGGAGGTGGCACCGAGGGGGGGGGGACTCCAGCCCAGTGTGCGCTCGCGTTTCAATTACGCTGCTCGATGAAATAATTATCTGCATATGACAAAGCCAGCTCACTTGCAGATTAGATCACGGTGAGAAGTTTAATTTGAGCAGAGTACCTGCCCCTAACCCTAAAGGGCATTATCACCAACACAGGTCTCAAAACACTTTACAATAAAACAATGAATACATCAAATAAAATAGTATGCATGCACATGTATAGCAAACACAAATATACACAAAAGCTCGCACAGGTGCAAAAGTGAGAAAATAAAGGAACAAAATGAATAGACTAAGAGAGGGCCATACAGTACATTACATTACATTATAGGCATTTAGCAGACGCTCTTATCCAGAGCGACTTACACAACTTTTTTTTTTTTTTTTTTACATAGCATTTTACATTGTATCCATTTATACAGCTGGATATATACTGAAGCAATGCAGGTTAAGTACCTTGCTCAAGGGTACAACGACAGTGTCCTTACCCGGGAATCGAACCTGCGACCTTTTGGTTACAAGCCCAGTTCCTTACCCACTGTGCTACTCTCCGTCCTACGATCATAATAAGATGCAATCTCTAATGACTGCTGGCGCTCTCCTTCAGACACACAAGCAGGCTGTGTGGGCTCTGTCCGTGGGCCCTGTCAGTGGGCTCTGTCAGTGGGGCCTGTCTGTGGGGCCTGTCAGTGGGCTCTGTCCGTGGGGCCTGTCAGTGGGCTCTGTCCGTGGGGCCTGTCAGTGGGCTCTGTCAGTGGGGCCTGTCTGTGGGGCCTTTCTGTGGGGCCACAAGGGCTCTGTCTGTGGGCATTGTCAGTGGGGCCTCAGGGACCCAGAGCACACACCCCAGGCAGCTAACTCAGCGTGTGGCTCTCCATTAACAGCAGAACGTCTGCGACACTGCGCCATACAGACGCACAGGTCCTTTATCACACCAATTACACAGCACTGCTACTGTAGCAACTTTTTAAAAAACACTCTTTTTATGCCATCATTTGTACTGGGCAATTTGTGTTCAGTGAAGTCACAGTCTTACATCTGCAGCTATTAATACCAGCTCCTGCCACTGCCAGCGACGCCATGCCCCCTCTGAGGGGGGACGCTGGATTTAGTCTGTTAGAGTCCGTTTGCAGTCCGAGTTAAAAGACGGGATGTTCCATCACGCTGCTCTTTAATTAATGCAGCTGGTGGCTCCTCCTCACTGCAGGACCATCAAAGACACAGTAAAACCAAAGCACACTTCAGCCCCGGCCCACTTACTGAGCATGCACAGCTGGGTTTCCACCCTTACCACAGAATCGGGTGGAAACGGGTACGCGTCCCCACCACTGTGCCTCTCCTCACACCTCTTTTCTCTTCCTCCCTCTCTCCCTCTGAGCTGCTCCATGCTGACACAGCCCCATAATTTCAGCACAGCACAACCCTAGCACAGCTCCTAAAGCTCAGCAGAGCAGAACCACCGCACAGCTCCTAAAGCTCAGCAGAGCAGAACCACCGCACAGCTCCAGAATTTCAGCACAGCCTGCCTCCACCTCGCTGGACCCCCCCACACTCACAGCAGCTCTGCTCCAGGTCAGCCTGCACCTCAGCACCCAACAGGTGAGTGTCAGGTAGGAGGAGACGTGGGCGGGGCCAGATGAAATAGGGAAGCTTTTTTGAGAGTGAGGGGGTGGGAAGAGATGTTAGGTTTTAGGATTTGTATGGGGGGGTCAGTCATGCTGCTGTCACACTCGGGTTTAAGCAAAATGAGTAATAGAGTAGAGAGCCCCCTGCTGGCATGAAACAGCACCTGCATCAGTCACACAAAGACAGGAGGGGAAAACGGCGCAAAAGAACGAGCAAAAAAATCTGACGACAAACGATCTGCTATTTCTGCGGCAAGATTTATGTACTGTCAGTGTTACAGAGAAGCCAATTATTCCGTTTTTTTGGGGAAGTGCCTGGCAGACAGCGAAGACTCAGGAAACATCCCATTTCCCATATTTTCTGCGGGAAGAGAAGGAGATTTAAAGAGGCAGATTTATCTGACAAACCTGAGCCTCCTGCTGGTAGATTTAAGTGTGTGCACCTCTGGTCTTAAACACTTGATAAATTATACATGAGAAATAGAAACAGACTTATTCACTGTTATAATAAACAAAAGGAGAATTATTTATTTTGCCAGAAAAAAACCTCTGGAGGCAAAGAGAGGGGTTTTCCCCTCAATCAGAAGTGAAGGATCCTGAATGTTCTCCCAGTGCATTCTGCACAGCATTAGGACAACTAAATAACAAACACATGGCTAAATTAATGAGCATTTCCCTGCAGTGGATCAGTCCGCGGGGGGGGGGGGGGGACCCTCCACATAAAACACGGAGCATCATGAAAGCTGTTTTCTGGAATATTCCTTGGATACAGCATGGGCACTTTATTAACGAATAAATAAAAATGCATTAATAAATCTTCTCTTCCTCCTACGAGGATGTCTGAGGATAACCACCGCTGGAGGACCCGTGGATCATTCTGACACTTGCCACAGATAGGTTAGGCTAGGGTTGGGTAGAGTAAGGCAAGGCAAGGCAAGGCAAGGCAAGGCAAGGCAAGGCAAGGCAAGGCTAGGCTAGGTTAGGCTAGGTTAGGTTAGGGTTAGGGTAAGGTAAGGTAAGTTTAGGTAAGATTAGGTTAGGTTAGGTTAGGTAAGGTATGGTTATGTTAGGTTAGGTGAGGTAAGGTAATGTTAGGTTAGGTTAGGTTAGATTAGGTTAAAGCTCTGATTTATATCTAACCACTTTTTAAACAGAAACTGAATGTGAGCATGCATGTGTATTTCTGCCAAATTTTCTTTATCAATTTACACTGTACATTGCTATATAATAAAACTTAATTGAACTGAATATACACTCATATGATGGCATAGCAACCCAAACATGCATACAAAAATACACTCACTTATGAACACCACATAGGTTGGGGTTTTAGAGTGCAACATGGAGTAAGTCTTTTTCAAACATGACAAGCCCATGCAGTGAATGAAAAGCCAGCATGGTTTGATATCTCTAACTCTCAGTAAAGACAGAGAGCTGAGAAGGGATTTGCACAGTGGGACAGTTCTGTCTCCATACTTCCCTCCCATCTTTATAATGAAGAAACAGAAAGAAACAAAGGCTGCTGCTCCCGCTGGCCTGCAAGCAACATCTAATATTAATGCCCCCCTCTGTGAGCACTCTCTCTGTGAGCACACTCTCTCCCTCTGTGAGCACTCTCTCTGTGAGCACACTCTCTCTGTCTGTGAGCACTCTCTCTCTCCCTCTGTGAGCACACTCTCTCTGTGAGCACACTCTCTCCCTCTGTGAGCACTCTCTCTGTGAGCACACACTCTCCCTCTGTGAGCACTCTCTCTGTGAGCACACTCTCTCCCTCTGTGAGCACTCTCTCTGTGAGCACACTCTCTCCCTCTGTGAGCACTCTGTGAGCACACACACTCTCTGTGAGCACACACTCTCTCTGTGAGCACACTCTCCCTGTGAGCACACACTCTCTCTGTGAGCACTCTGTCTGTGAGCACAGACTCTTCCTCATACACACACACACACACAGAAAGAATCAATACGGGTCCTATCGGCAAGTGTAATTCATCTCTCCAGAGGACAGACTGAGCTGCTACAATCCCTGGAGCAAGGGATGAAAAAGAATGAATGCAAGGCATGCGGCACTCTGACTACACTCCATCACTTTCACCGCAGCTAGGGACTGGAGAAGGGCCTACATCATCAATAAATTACCAATCACTGCACTTAGTCATGGACCCACCAATCACTGCAAGTAGTCAATGACCCACCAATCACTGCACTTAGTCATGGACCCACCAATCACTGCACTTAATCACAGACCCACCTATCACTGCACTTAATCACAGACCCACCAATCACTGCACTTAGTCATGGACCCACCAATCACTGCACTTAATCACAGACCCACCAATCACTGCACTTAGTCATGGACCCACCAATCACTGCACTTAATCACAGACCCACCAATCACTGCACTTAATCACAGACCCACCAATCACTGCACTTAGTCATGGACCCACCAATCACTGCACTTAGTCATGGACCTGCCAATCACTGTTCTTGGCTGTGGAACACGAGTTCGCTGGACTGGTGCATGCAAGCCAGTCATTGGCTGCACACGACAGATACACCTGTATGTTTATAAAGCTTTGATCATCCATTAATCTTCCATCCATCCATGCATTATCTATACCCGCTTATCCAGGGTAGGGTCGCAGGGAGTGCTGGGGGAGCCTATCCCAAATGTGCATTGGGCAAGAGGCAGGACAACCTGGAGAGGCTGCCAATCTATCGTTAGGGCACCACAGTTCTGTCTGTCTGAGTGCTGTCTGTCTCACAGTGCTGTCTGTCTCAGAGTGGTATGTAGTAGGTTTAGAGCACAAACACACATCTCCCCAGTGGGCTGGTGATTGAAAGGAACGGATGTGAGCCAGATGCACCTGAGGTGCTCTGCATCTTTAATGGCACATTCCCTCAGGCCTTTTCCCCCAGGAAACAAAACCACCCTCAGCACGTGTGCACACTGCCACTTTCACTTAGAGAAACTTACACACACACACACACACACACACAATCTCTCTCTCACACACACACACACTCTCTCACACACACACACCACACACACACACTCACAGAAGAGCACAGAAAGTTCCTCAAAACAATATCACCAGAAATGAAGCTTATTCTGTATTTTAAAGCACAACACAAGTGCACAGGGAATGTGACCCAAACTCTGGTTTAAAAGCATGTTAATGTTGTTAATGTTTCAATGCACCATCTGACTAAAGCATCAACGATGCAGAGACCATATTAAACTTTTATAGCAGCCACAGCCAGGCACGCAGGCAGTTTCTGTGGCTGGTACTGTTCCTTCCAACTGACAAGACTGTTGCTGTACGAACTGGTCTAAAAACACCAGATTAAATAAATAAAATAAAACAGAAATTAGAGCTTTCAAACTCCCCAATTATACTATTTTTCTGCAATTTTATATTAATTCACAAGGTCTATGTTGATATGGTTTTTTAAGGGAAAAAATATTGCAATGCACTTTAAAAATATTCAAATCCAGTGGGTTTCTCACCCGTCCAAGCTGAGCAGGACGTTTTTGGTGGACATTGCCATGTGTCTCATGCTCTGCTTTGATTGGTTAACAGACCAGGAATGACAAGCGCCCCTCCCATCTCCTGCCCACACTCCCAGTCCAGAAAAGTGAACAAACAAACATGGCGTCATAAATCAACTGGTACACCATAGATATTTGTGCCGGAGTCAGATCTTGAATTTAAAGCCAGAGGAAAAGCAGGAGGTGGTTCAATAACCAAGGCCCTGCAGGGACCGTCTGAATGGTACGTTTTTTTTTTTTGCATCTAATTTGTTGCCTATCGCATACCCAGCTGCTCAGCTAGAGAACTGTAAAGCACAGGGTAGGCACTTATACTTGCAGCTGGAAAAATTAATAATGCTGACACAGCACATTTAATGTGCCCAGTTTTGCTAGTCATGTTTGAAACCTTGCTTGTTTCTTTATTCATAATTATACTGTGTGGTCACAGATGCTACATCACAAAACAGTCGGTGCAACCTCATTTGTAGAAGAGGCTGACCATGGATGAGTTTATGCAAATGAGTTAAAAACGATTGGCTGTTTCTACAGGAGCCCAGTTGTGATGTATAAACTGGGGCCAATTCGGAACAGGCCATTTCACCTGTTGACTTGTTTTCTTCTTATACAACAGAAGTGGAAGAGTTCCCACATTGTTACCAGCACATAAGTATCATTCCATGCTGAACAGAAATGCCAGAACAGTGTAAACTGTGCTTTAGAAGGCAGGCTCATCAGACTCATCAGGAAGCAGATTTCTGCATGTGCTATTTCCATGAGTTCTGATGTATTTCTGAAGCAGGTTTCTGTAGGTTCTGGTTCTTCACCCTTATAAAGCTCAGATACAGGTTTCTGTAGGTGCTGGTTCTTCACCCTTATAAAGCTCAGATACAGGTTTCTGTAGGTGCTGGTTCTTCACCCTTATAAAGCTCAGATACAGGTTTCTGTAGGTGCTGGTTCTTCACCCGTATAAAGCTCAGATAGAGGTTTCTGTAGGTGCTGGTTCTTCACCCTTATAAAGCTCAGATACAGGTTTCTGTAGGTTCTAGTTCTTCACCCTTATAAAGCTCAGATACAGGTTTCTGTAGGTGCTGGTTCTTCACCCTTATAAAGCTCAGATACAGGTTTCTGTAGGTTCTGGTTCTTCAACCTTATAAAGCTCAGATACAGGTTTCTGTAGGTGCTGGTTCTTCACCCTTATAAAGCTCAGATACAGGTTGTGGCAGAAGGTTGACACCGCCCCACTTAAGCAAGAAAATGTTCTGGCTCCTCAGCTCTTTAGTAAGCATACGGATATAAGGACATCCACACTAAAGCTTCACAAAGGTGACCTCTTTGTGCCTATGGTGACCCCTTTGTGTCCATGGTGATTGTTCTGTGGCCATGGCGACCCTTCTCAGTTTGCTGCTTTAGTCTGTGTGACAGACCTTGTTGCTCAGGTGACATGATTGTGATTAGAGTCTCCACACTGGGCCCCCCTCCTCCCTCAACCCTGCTCCCATCTGATACTCCTGACCAGTCCTACTCCCCCTGCCCGGTCTGAAACAGCATCCCCCGATTGGTAAGCAAACAAAGTCTGTCGGACTACCAATCTGTAAGCTAACGAGGTCCATCTGAGCACTAATATGTGAGCTAACGAGGTCCATCTGAGCACCGATCTGTGAGCTAACGAGGTCCGTCTGAGCACCGATCTGTGAGCTAACGAGGTCCATCTGAGCACCGATCTGTGAGCTAACAAGGTCCATCTGAGCACCGATCTGTGAGCTAACGAGGTCCATCTGAGCACTGATCTGTGAGCTAACGAGGTCCATCTGAGCACCGATCTGTGAGCTAACGAGGTCCGTCTGAGCACCGATCTGTGAGCTAACGAGGTCCATCTGAGCACCGATCTGTGAGCTAACGAGGTCCATCTGAGCACCGATCTGTGAGCTAACTTCGTCTGTCTGAGCACCGATCTGTAAGCTAACAAGGTCCATCTGAGCACTAATGTGAGCTAATGAGGTCCATCTGAGCACTAATGTGAGCTAACGAGGTCCATCTGAGCACCGATCTGTGAGCTAACGAGGTCCTTCTGAGCACCGATCTGTGAGCTAACGAGGTCCTTCTGAGCACCGATCTGTGAGCTAACGAGGTCCTTCTGAGCACCGATCTGTGAGCTAACGAGGTCCTTCTGAGCACCGATCTGTGAGCTAACAAGGTCCATCTGAGCACCGATCTGTGAGCTAACGAGGTCCTTCTGAGCACCGATCTGTGAGCTAACAAGGTCCATCTCGACAGCAGCTTCTGGCAGCCCCAGAGACAGCAGCTCCTCATAAGGGCCATTCATGACAGCAGCCCATAAATCTATATAGAAATCCTGTCGCACTGCTGCTCGACACAAAGCAGTAATTACACACAGACAAACACAATCTTTCCACAAATGGGGAAGAGTTCCTTGGTCACTGAGAGCTCTCTCTCTCTCGTTTGGAAAAGCAGTAGTGTGCTGAAGTGCAGTGCTGCTGTAAAATGCTCCTGAAAGCCACAGCATTAGAGAGAGCTTCTTAAAGGAGGACTCTTCTCTTACTTATCTGTCACATGGCATTAGATGAGCCCCATTCTCTCCCTCTCTCTCTCTTTCCCCCTCTCTCTCTCAGGGGGTAGGACATCCATCCTGTGCTTTCATGATAAGTTTGAGGGAGGCCTTTTGAAGATTCAATGTCCACAGCCATCACCCTCATGAAGAATATGTGAGAAGGTTTGTACTCCAAGGAACAATACAGTAGATCACTTTGAGAGACCCCCCACCCCCCTTCCCCCTTTCAGCTACAGGGCTGCAGAACTTCATTCTATGGATTCTTCAAAAACACTCTGCCTCCAAAAATAAGAGAAAATAAGATAAATAAATGATCAAACGCAATCCTCAGCTGAGCAGTATACACCATTTCACCCTCTTTCTCTCCCTCCTTTACCCCTCCCCCCCTTTCTCTCTGCTCTGCTCTTTCTCTCTCTGTTTCATAGTGCTCACATTCACAAACCACAGGCCTGGTGGGGACCTGCTTCTAACGGCAGAGGGAAAGAGTGAAGCATGCTGGGTCTTTTCCATGAGCGGATCTGAACCAGTCTCCTGGGGACCATACATGCACAAATGACGCAATGATGAGGATGATGATGATGGATACGATGAAGGTGATATTAATGTGGCTGAAGTGAAACAAGTCTAGGATGATATACAGACATGTGACACATTAAAGGAAAAACCTGAATAAATCAGTGGAGAAACATAACGAATGCAGATGCTTCCATAAAGGTGTACTGCATGATACAATTAAGCAATTAACATCCTAACATGCTCTGTGGTATGTATCTGCGTTTAGATCTATAGGAAAGACGTCAGTAAATAGGCTTGGAAAACCCCTCATTACAAAGACGAAGGCGCATTTGAGGGTTCAATGGTGTAAAAACCATAGGCAAAGGTCTACAGAGATGCTAAAGAAAGTGATATGGTCAGATGAGTAATCCTTTATCCTGCACAAGATAGAATGGCTAGAATCCACGATAACATCACTGGGTTCGTAGGGTTAGGGTTAGCACTGAGACACAGAATAACCCAGCAGAGCACTGAAACCCAGAATAACCCAGCAGAGCACTGAAACCCAGAATAACCCAGCAGAGCACTGAAACCCAGAATAACCCAGCAGAGCACTGAGACCCAGAATAACCCAGCAGAGCACTGAGACACAGAATAACCCAGCAGAGCACTGAAACCCAGAATAACCCAGCAGTGCACTGAAACCCAGAATAACCCAGCAGAGCACTGAAACCCAGAATAACCCAGCAGAGCACTGAGACACAGAACAACCCAGCAGAGCACTGAAACCCAGAATAACCCAGCAGAGCACTGAGACCCAGAATAATTCAGCAGGGCACTGAGACACAGAATAACCCAGCAGAGCACTGAGACCCAAGATAACTCAGCAGAGCACTGAAACCCAGGATAACTCAACTGAGCACTGAAAGTCAGGATAACCCATCAGAGCTCTGAGACACCCAGATTGCTCAGGTACACCCAGCTGCAAGCACAAACCCGACTGAGCTGGAGAGACCAGTCTTCCTCTTTAAAGTTCATTGATTCATAGTCATGACATTTACTTGAATCAATAAGAGCAGAAACACAAGCATTAGAACTGGAGCCACTGCCTCCACATGACAACAAAGAGCTAATGACCAGCAGCACACAGCACAGCACAGCAACTCAAAACTCACACCACTAGTCTATGGTTGGCTTGGGAGTATCACATGGAGTGTCTGGGCCAATCAGACACAAGTGAGCTTTGTATCCATGGTGATTAGCCATCAATGAGATCTGTGACTCCAGTGGCTGTGAATGACCAGCCAATCACGGAAGGGCCTTGGACCGGCTGGTGAGGTTGCTTTTTCATCATCAGTCCGCGGGATGCCAATCAGCTCAAATTTACAATCCACCGTTATTAACGTTTATTCTACATCCCGCCATTTCAGAAACATCAATTAGGCACTGGACGGCCGCAGCCAATCAAGGAGGCGTTGCTGTAAATGTGAGCTAATTGAAGTGAGATGGAAGAGGCGTGATTATGAGCTGGAGTGTGCTGTGGACAGAACCCGGACAGAACCCGGGACCCTGAGGAACTGGAAAAGGCTGAGGAGTGGGCCGTGGACAGAACCAGATCAGAACTGGGCAGCTCAGCACCCTGAGGGACTGGAACAGGCTGAAACCCAGCTGGGTTTCCTGCAGAGCCAGAGACACAGCCCCACCGCTGGCCTGTCGGGGATGTGGACACTCATCTGGGTTCTGAGGGGGACCCCCCCCACCCCCCCCACCACGCCCACACTGCCTCACATGCACCTTCTCACTTGCCTACACATCACACAAACAGCATAGACATGATATTGCAGTCTGCCCCACTCCTGCAGTGCGTGGAGTGCAGGAATGTTCCTTTAGAGTGAGTCACCTCTGACTGCACACATTTGCATTCCATCTCCACCCCCCTCTCTCGCTTTCCTCTTCCCTCTCTCTCCCTCTTACCCCTCTCTATGCCTCTCTCACTCCCCTCTCTCTTCCCCCTCTTTATCCCTCAGCCTCACTCTCTCCTCTCACTCTCCCTCCCGTCTTTATTCCTCTCTCTCACTCTCTCCTCTCTCCCTCTCTCACCCTCCCCTCTCTCTCTCTCTCTCATTCTCTCTCTCCCTCTCTCTATGGGGAGGAGGTGCTGAAGCCTACCTGTAGGGATTATCCTGTGTAACTCCTTTAATCCTCCTGTCTGTGTCCTTATAGAGACAGACTGTTTAAATGATAGCACAGTATTACCTCTGGCTAAGATAACACAGCCAAGCCGCTATGCACAGAGCACACTTCCAGCCTGCAGCTTCCTGTATCCGATACCACTGTGTGCGTGTGTGTACGAACGCGTGTGTGTGTACGAGTGTGTGTGTGTGTGTGTGTGGCAGCAGTGAGATGTGTCTGAGCTCTTCAGTATGTACAGAGCATGCAGGCAGCGATTGGCCAGATTTTACAGAGATCAGCAGGGGCTCTGAACTCCAGAGCTCTCCATTGATCCGTTTGAAATTCAAAGCTCTTCCATCGACAAACTTTAAACTCCCAGTCAATGATGGGATCACGTGTGCCTCCCTCCCCCCTCCCCACACACATGCACGCACACACACCCAAATGCACAAGCACGCACGCACACCCACGCACACACGCACGCACATACACGCACGCACACACATTCACACACACACGCACGCACACACGCACACACGCACACACGCATACACACACACACACACACACACCGGCTGCACTCTTTGCTTAAAAATAAAATGTAAGCAAATTCGGAGATGCCACCAGGGTAACAGGGGGCAAATTCGGGAGATGTCACCAGGGTAACAGGGGGCAAGCATCTGAGCCCTGGAAGGGTCGGCTCCTCCCACAGGATCATTCCTGCAGTGCACCCCTCAGATGATCATCTGCTCAATATCACACCAGTGTGCTCAAAAGCACACAGTAACTCTTTCAGCTAGTCCAAAAGGACACAGTAAGTATCAGCTCGGGATCAGAGCAGGAAGTGGAACTGTGGCCTAATCTTTGCCATTTCCTCTTATAACTGGGATAGCTTTCTGTGTCTCTTCATCCCTCCTCAGGCCTCCTCAGCCCTCCTCAGACCTCCTCAGCCCTCCTCAGACCTCCTCAGCCCTCCTCAGACCTCCTCAGCCCTCCCCAGACCTCCTCAGCCCTCCTCAGATCTCCCCAGACCTCCCCAGACCTCCTCAGCCCTCCTCAGGCCTCCTCAGGCCTCCTCAGACCTCCTGAGACCTCCCCAGACCTCCTCAGCCCTCCTCAGCCCTCCTCAGCCCTCCTCAGCCCTCCTCAGCCCTCCTCAGGCCTCCTCAGCCCTCCTCAGACCTCCTCAGACCTCCTTAGACCTCCTCAGAGGCCGGATACCAAACACAGTGTGACATCAGTCCTCGAGCAGGAAGGTGTGATGGGTGGAGGGTGCAGAGAGAGAGAGAGAGAGAGAGAGAGAGAGAGAGAAAGACGCAGCAGGAGATGACACCACTCCCATCAGAAACTTCAATCATAAGATTAGAGCAAACACTGCATCCCTGCTTACACATGTAACCCTGTAGCACACTCAGCTCATCCAGAGAACACTGCAATGCTGTAAAAGGAAACAGGAAAGCCAATAAAACAGCTTGGAGTTCTCCAACCAATTCAATTAGTCTGTCATGGACACAGGCTTCAATTTTCTAAGAATCAACCTTGTGAGAGTTATCAAGTTATTTACTTTATTTTATTCTTCTTTTCAGAACACCTATTCAGTGCGAAGCCTTTGACAGCTGTATTAATTTTAGCCTGTCTACCTGCCACTGATCCATACAAGCTTTCAGCCAGGTGGGGTACCTGCCTACCAGCCCCCCCCCCCCGGGCCGCAGAAACACACAAACCGCACATCTCTGAAATCCCAAACACACAAACCGCACATCTCTGAAGCACCGCCTACAACACCAACAAACAAACCAGCAACCCGAAAATATGCAGCGAAAGTCTCACTCAGTTAAAATGATCCTATACATAATGAAAAAACGAAAAATCTCAGCAACACAAGACAACAAGTTGACATAACAGGAGAAAAAAAGTTTTAGAAGTAATAGTAGCAAAGAACTGAACAGCCTGCAGCACTCCACATGTAATATAAAATAAATACTAATGAATCCATCATCATGTACTGAGTGTAAGATTACACCCTAAATCTAATCCAACCTTGGTTTCGCTGTGCACCCTCAACTGCTGTAGTGTGGTGTGCATTCCCAGTAGTGTCCAGCAGGGGGGGCTAGAACCTGGCTCAGAGTGGAGGAGCCACAGTTCGCCGTGTCATACAGTCATACAAACGAGCTTGAGGAATGCAAACAGCCTGCAGAAAAAAAGACCTTAAGAGGAAAAACAAGAGCTCATTTTATAGCTCAAATACAGGAAAGGGAGATGTGAGAAATATTAGGCACAGAAATGCTTTGGGTACAATGTCCAGGACAACACCGATCACTCCTACCCATCCTTCCCTCAGTTTGATGCCTCTCTCTGATTGGGTGCTTCTGTTACCTGGCGAGCAAACCTGAGCTTGTTTCCTATTGGCTGCCTGTAAAATGCTGTCCTCTCATTGGTCATGAGCTGGCCTGATTCAGTGCTGCTTACTCCCGGCCTCACAGAATCATGATCCAGACCTCTGGATCTACCACTGCATCATACACACTGCAGTGCTACCTCTGGATCTCCCACTGCATCACACACACTGCAGTGTTACCTCTGGATCTCCCACTGCATCACACACTGCAGTGTTAAATGCACTACTTTCCTGCAAGACACATATAGATGTATGTGTGTGTGCATGCGTGCGTGTGTGTGTTCATATGCGTGTGTGTGTGTGTGTAGGTGTGTGTGTGTGTGTGTGCACGTGAGTGTGTGTGCAAACCTGAGTGTGTGCATAAGTGTGTGTGTGTGTGTATGTGCGTGTATGCATATACGTGTGTGTGTGAATGCGTAAGCACATGAGTGTGTGTGTGCGCGCACACGAGTGTGTGTGTGTGTGCATATATGTTTGTGCATGTGAGTGTGTGTGTGTGTGTGTGTGCATGTGTGTGTGTAAGTGTGTGTGTGTATGAACAGTAACTCAGCCCTGTGCCAAGCACTTCACACAGAGCTGGCACTGAAGAGGAAAATTACAGCTAGACTTTAGCCCTTTTAAATGATAAATCATCACCTATTCCAAACAACAGAGCAGCATCTTCCCTCCTTCAGTTCTCTCTGCTAATGAGATGCTGATGAGGGGCCCTGGGCTACAGGGTTAATGGAATCCATATTTTCAATTAAAACCTCTCCCTTGCTCGCTCTCTGTCCCATCCATCCAGGAAGATGGAGAGAAGGCAAACCAGCAAACCAGGCTGCGCTGTCACAAAGAGGGGGTCCCCCGGACGGAACGCTGCAAACAACCGCGGTTACCGTGGCTACCTCCCCGCTAACGGCGGTGACTGTTCCGCTGAACGCCGGGCAGACGGACCCCATGACAAGCCGACGCCCGCTGGCTGATCGCTCTGTTCCATCACACCTCATATTGCATTATGCATCCGCTGGGCTGGCAGATAATGTGATATAGGAAGAGCACAGGACACCTTACATGCGCTTAATCCACTCAGAGAAAAGCGAATTTCAGCACAGCTACAGAGAGAGAGAGAGACCAATAGGGAGAGACAGAATTTGTGGAATGGGATTTGTTATCATGCCCTCCTGGGTTTCAGTCTGCCAGCTCACTGTGGACAGTCCGGCACTGGGCATGTGTGCCACACCACCTGCATGTTCCCCACCACCAGCATGTTCCCCACCACCTGCATGTTCCCCACCACCTGCATGTTCTACACCACCAGCACCACCAGCATGTTCCACACCACCAGCATGTTCCCCACCACCAGCATGTTCTACACCACCAGCATGTTCCACACCACCAGCATGTTCTACACCAGCATGTTCCCCACCACCAGCATGTTCTACACCTCCAGCATGTTCCCCACCACCAGCATGTTCTACACAACCAGCATGTTCTACACCAGCATGTTCCCCACCACCAGCATGTTCCCCACCACCAGCATGGTCCACACCACACCGCATGTTCCACACACCAGCACCACCAGCATGTTCACACCAGCAGCACCACCAGCATGTTCCCACCACACACACCAGCATGTTCCACACCACCAGCATGTTCTATACCACCAGCATGTTCCACACCACCAGCATGTTCCTCACCACCAGCACCACCAGCATGTTCCCCACCACCTGCATATTCCACACCACCAGCATGTTCTACACCAGCATGTTCCACACCACCTGCATTTTCCCCATCACACTACATTACATTACATTATAGGCATTTAGCAGACGCTCTTATCCAGAGCGACGTACAACAAGTGCATAGGTTTCATGATGTAGAGGCGCAAAAGAAACACTAGAGTGAAGTAAGGATCGTAGTGCCAGAAGTGACCACATCGATCAGGACTCCAACCCTGTAGAGTAAGCTTGTTCAGCAAGCAAGAATCCTGCATGTTCCACACCACCAGCATGTTCCACACCAGCATGTTCCACACCACCAGCACCACCAGCATGTTCCACACCACCAGCACCACCAGCATGTTCCACACCACCAGCACCACCAGCATGTACCACACCACCAGCACCACCGGCATGTTCTACACCACCAGCATGTTCCACACCACCAGCATGTTCTACACTACCAGCATCACCAGCATGTTCCACACCACCAGCATGTTCCCCACCACCTGCATGTTCTACACTACCAGCACCACCAGCATGTTCCACACCACCAGCACCACCAGCATGTACCACACCACCAGCACCACCAGCATGTACCACACCACCAGCACGTTCCACACCACCAGCATGTTCTACACCACCAACACCACCAGCATGTTCCACACCACCTGGGCACGCCGTTAGGTTAAACACGGCCTTCAAGTTCCGGATAAATCAGCAGGAATATCTGCGCTCCGCTCCTGCGGGAGCCGCCACACTGACCCCGCCACACTGACCCCACCGCACCGACCCCGCCACACTGACCCCGCCACACTGACCCCGCCACACTGACCCCACCACACTGACCCCACCGCACTGACCCCCCGCACTGACCCCACCGCACCGACCCCGCCACACTGACCCCGCCACACTGACCCCGCCACACTGACCCGGCCGCACTGACCCCACCACACTGACCCCGCCACACTGACCCCACCGCACTGGCCCCACCGCACTGACCCCACCGCCGCACTGACCCCACCGCCGCACTGACCCTGCCACACTGACCCCGCCTTACTGACCCCGCCACACTGACCCGGCCACACTGACCCCGCCGCACTGACCCCACCACACTGACCCCACCGCACTGACCCCGCCACACTGACCCCGCCACACTGACCCCACCGCCGCACTGACCCTGCCACACTGACCACGCCACACTGACCCCACCGCACTGACCCCGCCACACTGACCCCACCGCACTGACCCCGCCACACTGACCCCGCCGCACTGACCCCGCCGCACTGACCCCGCCGGGGACCCGCGACTTGGAGCATCCGCTACGCACGCCACCAGCTGGGGGGGGGGGACGGGGGACGGAGAAGACTTTTCTCCTCTAGAAAAGCGCAAGTAATTCCTTCAGTTCTTTCCTCTTCAGGGGAACCCTGCGAGCTGAATGCAGGCCCAACACACACACCCCAAATCTCAGTCTGGGATCAGCTCGCCCTTCCTCAGGCGGGACACAGAGGGAGGGGCTGCTCTAGCGCCCAGCGCTCCACACAACGGTTCACAGTTTACCTCCCGAAAGGGGTGCACAAGCATCCCTCCAACACTGCTTCCAAACAAACGCATTTAAAGAGGCAGGAGGCTCAGAGAGCAGCTCTGAGGATGTGCATGCGTAGCCCGATACAGAGAGAAGCAGGATCTGCACATCTGTCTAAAGCCGTCAACATCCTGTCAGTGCTGGAGTCATTACTGTCAATCAACAGTCATTTCAAACACCTCTATTAACCTGAGACACTGTTCCTGCCTCAGACCACACACACACACACGTGCACACGCACACACATACACACAAACACACATACACTTTACACGCACGCATACCCACACACACACAGACACTCTCACACACACACACATATACACACACCCACACACACACACACACAAACACTCACACAGAAGAGCAAGGTTCTGAGAGATTCTCAGAGTTTCATTGTTGGCAATCATTTGTTCAAACAAGGTCGTTGAAGAGCCTTAGACATCAAACGGGCACACACCCACTCTCGCACACTCACACACACTCACACTCGCACATACTCACACACACCCACTCTCGCACATACTCACACACACTCTCACATACTCACACACACCCACTCTCGCACACTCACACACAGCCACACACCCACTCTCGCACACTCACACACACCCACACTCTCACATACTCACACACACCCACTCTCGCACACTCACACACACCCACACACCCACTCTCGCACATACTCACACACACCCACACTCACGCACACCCACACTCGCACATACTCACACACACTCTCACATACTCACACACACCCACACTCGCACATACTCACACACACTCTCACATACTCACACATACTCACACACTCGCACATACTCACACACTCTCACATACTCACACACTCTCACACTCGCACATACTCACACACACTCTCACATACTCACACACACCCACACTCACGCGCACTAGCGGGTGGAGGCTCTCCCTCCGCCCGCCTCCATACCCGGTCCTCCCCGGCGACTGACCGGGCATAGGGCAGGGGGTACAGGGCAGGGGCGGGAGGGGTGAAGGGCAGGGGGGGGAGGGGTGAAGAGCAGGGGGGGAGAGCTCAGGTCCTACCTGCCTGGTGAGAGAGCGTCTTCTCTCTGCCACCCGTGTGAGGCATCGCTCTCTCCCGCGACTCGCCGCGGCTCTCCCGCGGCACGCTCCGCGGGCGCCAGACGCAATCCTTCACAGAGCCGCGCGCGGCGGGGGGAGGCGCCGTCGCCACGGACACAGAGAAAAGAGGAGGACGGGATGGAGGCGCCGGTAAAGTTGAAATAGATCTGGAGAAGCTTCTGTCTGAGCCTTTTATTCTCCCGCCTTCAGTCCACAGCCAAGGGGCGAACCAGGAATAAGAAGAAAAGGCAGAGAGAAAAGAGAGATGGAGAGCAGAAAAAGGGGAGGAGAAGAAGAGAGCAAAAGAAAAAGGGGATAGATGACGGGAATGAAAGAGATCCTTTCAGTTGGTGGCAGAGAGGAGCACTGCGAGCTCCATCACACACACACACACACGACAGAGAACCTGCACTCTGAGGACCGCTGCTCTGAGATGCCAGAGAAAGAGAGAGCGAGGGGGAGGGACGGAGGGAGGGAGGGGGAGAGGGGAGGAGAGCAAGTAGAGAGAGAGAGAGAAAGAGAGAGGAGGGAGAGAGGGATGGATGGAGGAAACATTATCTGGATGTGACAAGCCATGTTCATCAGCGAGAGAGGGAGAGTGAGGGAGGAGGAGAATGCCTCTATCCACACAAACATGTAAAATGTCAGATTTAAATCCAGATCCAGAGATCCAGCTCCTCACCATAATGGGGGGTATGGGTTAGGGGGGGCTCTCTTAAATGGGAATGATACTCAGTCATTCATTTCTCATCAAAAGGAAAACTGTGGGAATTTGTGTCAGATTGATGTTTTTCTAGTAGACCTTGAACAAACATGCAAAAAGAGAAACAAAGCACCGTGGAAACAGAGCGCCGTGGAAACAGCACTGCTGAAAAAGTGTCCAAACTGCACCGATCTTTTCTCTTCTCTCCGAGAGAAAGAACAGCAACAGTGGCAAAGCCCATCTGTGGTCTCTGTTATAACCTTATAAATACTGAGGCCTGATATCCGCTCTAATGGTACACAGTGATCTCACCAAACTGAAATCCAACTACACAGGACCCAGTAACCAATGATAAAGCCGTACAGAGCCCAGCAGACTATTACACACAACCCAGCGATCAGACTATTACACACAACCCAGCGATCAGACTATTACACACAACCCAGCGATCAGACTATTACACACAACCCAGCAATCAGACTATTACACACAACCCAGCAATCAGACTATTACAGACAACCCAGCAATAAGACTATTACACATAACTCAGCGATAAAACTATTACACACAACCCAGCGATCAGACTATTACACACAACCCAGCGATCAGACTATTACACACAACCCAGCGATCAGACTATTACACACAACCCAGCAATCAGACTATTACAGACAACACAGCAATAAGACTATTACACATAACCCAGCAATAAAACTATTACACACAACCCAGTGATCAGACTATTACACACAACCCAGCGATCAGACTATTACACACAACCCAGTGATCAGACTATTACACACAACCCAGCGATCAGACTATTACACACAACCCAGCGATCAGACTATTACACACAACCCAGCGATCAGACTATTACACACAACCCAGCAGTCAGACTATTACACACAACCCAGCAATCAGACAGTATTAAAGGTGCAATTCACTCAGTCCTGAGCCCACGTACAGCAATGAGGAAATAGAGTGAAAAAGAAAGAGGCAAATTCCTGCACCCAAAGCCAGAGATGGAAACACAAGCACTTCCATTCAGCCTCAGACATCCACAGTAAAGGGCATCAGGGTGGCAGACACAGCCTGCTGCACAAACACCGCATGCCTGACAGACTGATAAAAAGATTAAGCACTTATTCACAAATTCCTCAATGGTGGCACTTAAGCATGGAAGCAATCTAAAAGACCTTTTAGCAAAATCAGAATGTAGACATACACAAATGCTGCTTTCTCCTTTATAATATCCAAATTCTTTGAACATTGTAAAATTATATGATTATTCAAACAGTTAGCTCTGACCATGAGCCGAGACATATTCTAAGAGAGCTGAAATAACATTCAGACCTCCTCAGCCGAGATCAGACTGCATTGTGCACGTTTCATACGCCGAATAAAAAAAGGTTGCATATACACCCCCCCCCCCCACGTCTGTCACTCACCAGCCTGCGGGGAGGGGAGGATGGGGTGGAACAGCCAATCAGGCACCAGCTCTGAGGGAAGTCAGTCCGCGGTAATTACATTAGCGACAAACTCTGTCACTTATGGCGAGCACGCCAACCAAACATTTATATTCATATAGAGCCCGCCTGCAGCCTTCAATTTACATCCTCCAGTTTAAACGCAGATGCACCCGCACCCCTGTTCTGCCCCACAGCCTCAAATTTACATCCTCCAGTTTCAGCGCAAAGACACACCCGTGCACGCACTCCTGTTGCCCCCCGCCCCCCTTTGAAGTCCATTGCAGGGCCTGCCGACCCCAGTGAGCAGCTGACATGTCAGACCCATCAACCCCCACTCAGAACACTGCCTCACCACTGCCACACACCGAATACCCCCACTCAGAACACTGCCTCACCACTGCCACACACCGAATACCCCCACTCAGAACACTGCCTCACCACTGCCACACACCGAATACCCCCACTCAGAACACTGCCTCACCACTGCCACACACCGAATACCCCCACTCAGAACACTGCCTCACCACTGCCACACACCAAATACCCCCACTCAGAACACTGCCTCACCACTGCCACACACCGAATACCCCCACCCAGAACACTGCCTCACCACTGCCACACACCGAATACATGACCCGGAGTAAAATACATAACCACATTCTGACAGGTAAGCACACTGACTTGCTTTAAATAATCATACTGGATATGCATGCATGTATGTGCACACGTTGTTACGTCCCCTGCCTCTGCTTGCCTGGGCAGTACAGGTGGAGGTAATTAGCTAATTGCTTAATTGTTTGATTGCCTCCACCTGCCTGTGGCCAACATATGCCCTGCAGTATGAGGCTGGGGAGATCTTCTTTGGGGCTGTGTGTGGTTTGTGTGTTTTGTGTACTTTGTAGGGTTTTTGTTTGCTGTAGTTTGCATGTTAGTTTATAATTTATACTAATAAATATCTGGGTCTTTGTTTTTAGATCAGTCTCTGGATTGTTTTTTTATACACTTGGACTTGTTTGTTGCTGGTTGTAACAAAATGGGCCTGTACACTCACGCACACGCACGCACATTCACACTCACACGCACACTCACACGTGTAGAGTCTTTCCTTCCCCCTCCCTCCCTACTTCCCCCTCTCCCTCGCTCCTTCCTTCTCTCCTTCTTGGTCCCTTTCTAATTCCACCTCTCCCTGTCTCGTTCCTTCTCCTTCCCTCCTTACGTCTCCCTCTCCCTCTCTAATTCCACCTCTCCTTCTCATTCTCCCCCCTCCCTTTTTCCTTCCCCCTCCCTCCTTCTTTCCTTCCCCCCTCCCTCTCACATACAGCTTCAGAAACAGTGCAGCATAAGTTCTCTCTCTCTCTCTCATGCGATCTCACCCCTCTCTTTGTCTCTTATTTCTGCTCCTTCTCTTACTCAGCATCCACCTCTCCATCTCTCTTTTGTCTCATTCTCTTTCTATCATTTTTCTCTCTCTCTCAACTCCCTCCCACACCATCCTCCATCTCAGGAATCTTTCTCTCCCTTTTAATGACAGTTCACAACACGCACATAACCACTGGGCGTCCACGGCATGCATAAAAACTAGTTACACGCCTGCATTTCTATTTATTATATTGTCTCGGTTTACAAAACTTTATTGAACAAAAAAAAAAAAGAAAAAAAGACTGTCCAAATGTCCCACGCCAACAACTCCACTCAAGGCAAGTTGCGATATATATCTTTTGGATGAATACTGCAGACAAGACTTAATGGGGCGACATAGCTCAGGAGGTAAGAGCGGTTGTCTGGCAGTCGGAGGGTTGCCGGTTCGATCCCCACCCTGGGCGTGTCGAAGTGTCCCTGAGCAAGACACCTAACCCCTAACTGCTCTGGTGAATGAGAGGCATCAATTGTAAAGCGCTTTGGATAAAAGCCCTATATAAATGCAGTCCATTTACCATTTACTTAAAGGAGCACCCTGGTTATAAGTGTTTGTTTGATATGACACTGAGCAGGAGCATCACCAACTGCACCCACTGCATTAACAATACAGGCATTCAGTAGATGCGCTCATCCAGAGCCCAGTTCCGTACCTATTATACTATCCACCAATCACAGTTTGCATTGCTCTGTTGGTTGTTACCAAAGTGCTCTGTGATTGGTGGAGCTCCTCTCTGTTTAGTACCAGGAGTTCACAGCTGTCTCCTGCCTAGTCTATACTGTTTCATTTATTGGAAATACTCCTACATGAGAACTTGCACTGTAAGCAGTTAATTGGAAACATTTTATAAAATGAATAAATAAAATGTACATAGTTCTGAACTTTGAACTAAAATAAGGAGATACTGCTTATTTGAGGTGCTTATTTGAGGCGCGTAGAGAGCTAGTGCCTCCTCTGCCGGTGAGCTAACGATCTCTTATAGCACTTAATGGACCAAACGCCACATGAATGATAGCTGTACATGATACAGAGGCCCTGTGCATGGATACAGTACTACAGTAGACCAATAACCATCAGTTTTAACAGACAGAATAGGCAAGTAAAAGGAGTAAGATGAAGAATAACCTAAGTATTGCTTTTCCAACGATTCCGGGGAGTAGGTAGATTATTAGAGTCCGTTACAATTCAAGTCAGTACAATTCCTGTACTTTCAGTTGGCTATGCGAATAAACCCTAGAGGTCTAACATCGGTGCTTATCATGAAAATACTAGGCAATAGGCTTACAGCTTGGGACTTGGAGCGAGAGTGAGATAGTGCACTTTAGACAATGCAAATTCGGACAGTTCATTTTCATGAAAGAGGGAAAATGTACAACAATCTTGTAATGCAGGGAAATGTAATAAATCACATTGTACACTGTTTCTGTGTAATGCTGCCTGTAACGTTGACTAGCGCTGTTTTCTGCCCCCCCCCCCCGCGCTGTCCCCCCGCTGTCCCCCGCCCCCAGCAGAGACCGGAGCAGCAGGCCGTAAGCTATTAACCCTTCGCTTCACCAAACAAACCGCTGCAGCAGAGAGAACGCCCTTTAAATCAGCGACTCGTGTCGGAGGAAGCGCTTCGGGTTCGACAGCCATCACTGTGTCCATCACGCTGTACCTCACTCCAACACGCGGCAGTGCCACATGGAGAACAGGCCAGTCAGTCAATGTCCTGATGTAATTAGGGACCAACTGCAGTGTAAAATGTGTCAGGATTCCTGCAGTCTGATGGGTCATAATTAAAGGCTACAGATATAGAGATTTGAAGTCCGTATTCTCAGTGTTTCCCTCTACATGTGTAACAATAAAGCACTACGTCAGTAAACAGGCCCCGTGGGACCAGACTCATACGGCTCATTCATATTCGGGAAATATGACAGACATTACCGGAACACAGCAGTGCAGCAAACAAACAAACCCGAAACCCACCCAGGCACGAGGCCCGCTCACTCCAGCATGATTACACAGAATGTGGGAGCACCAGGTTGAACTCATTTTAGATTTTCTGAAAGAGTGGCTCTTCAAAGCTGTCTACACTACACTAATCTACACTAATACACACTATAAACCAAACGCACATCCTGAACACAGCCTTCACACCGACACAAACACAAAGAAAATCCATAAGAACACACACACACACACACACCACAAATGTCACCATCTGCATTTACACACACAGTAGCATACACAGCATCTATTATATTACCACAGTGTGACACAGTGCCTTTGAACACCTGGATTCCAACCCTAAGCTGCATCAATAAGAGCCTCAGTATCACCCTCACACACTGGCTGTGGCACACAACTGTGGACCTGTGCAGGGTAACTCTGTCTTGCACAGTGTAACTCTGTCCTGTGCAGTGTAACTCTATCCTGCACAGTTATCCTGCACAGTGAAACTCTGTCCTGTGCAGTGTAACTCTGTCCTGCGCAGTGTAACTCTGTCCAGCACAGTGTAACTCTGTGCAGTGTAACTGTGTCCTGTGCAGTGTAACTCTGCCCTGCGCAGTGTAACTCTTTCCCTGTGTGGATTCTCACGGATGCCAGATATCTATTTGGGCTATACGTACAGGTTTCTCAGAATTCATAAACATTCTTCCGGCATCAAACAGCAGGTGTGACGCTCATTATCTGGGGGAATGGGCCGGCATGCACATGAGATCAGCGGGGAAGGAGCAGCCGCTCCAGGAATCCGGCGCAGCATTAACATGGGCATCCATTTTCAACATTCCTCAACATGCTTCCAAATGCGGGTCGAAGTCATTCATGAAAACTGCCTTTTCAGAAAACCGAACAGATTACACTGCTTATCTGAGATGGGTCGATACATGCAAGCAATGGGCAAATTAATTGCTTGTGACAAGAAAAGGCAAACCACAGTGTCTGTGCGGAGAGAGGGAGAGAGGGAGAGGGAGCGGGAGAGAGGGAGAGAGATTGTGTGCCAGTGTTTTTTGTGTTCAAGAGGAGACAAGAGAATAATAAGTGTTTTTTTTGGTGTGGTTATGATGAGTGACAACAAATCAAGGCCACACAAAAGACATACGAAGTACATTGTCTGTCTGTCAGTCTGTCTGTCTGTCCACTGTAGCCCTCCTCTTCTGTATCCCCTCCTCCTCTCCAGTGTAGGTCTGGATCATTAAAATGAAGGATAGCAGCACAGGACATCCCTGTGGAGAGGGTTTTAAAAATAGGCAACCACTTCCCCTCCCCCTTTATCACCCTTTCATTTCTACACCTCTTTCTCCACTAAACATTCCCTACATACATTTCTCCACCCATCTCATCCTGTCTGTCCACAGACCCTCTCTACTACTGACCATTCTGTAGCACAAACCTACTCCCTAGCCATTTTACAAAACCCACTCCCTCCTACCTTATTCAACCCTATCTACACCCCTTCCTCACTACCACATACCCTTACCTCTACACTAACCATTACCCCTCTCTACACAACCATTATCTACACAAACCCTACTCTACACTAACCATTCTCTACACAAACCCTACTCTACACTAACCATTATCTACACAAACCCATCTCTACACTAACCATTATCTACACAAACCCTACTCTACACACATTCACACAACCCATCTACAACCTCTACACAAACCCTACTCTACACTAACCATTATCTACACAAACCCATCTCTACACTAACCATTATCTACACAAACCCTACTCTACACTAACCATTATCTACACAAACCCTACTCTACACTAACCATTATCTACACAAACCCATCTCTACACTAACCATTATCTACACAAACCCTACTCTACACTAACCATTATCTACACAAACCCATCTCTACACTAACCCTTCCCTACACTAACCATTCTCTACACAAACCCTACTCTACACTAACCATTATCTACACAAACCCATCTCTACACTAACCATTATCTACACAAACCCATCTCTACACTAACCTATGCTGAAGCCAGGTTGGTTGTGGGTAACATTATGGAGTTTAAATATGCAGTTGGTCACATGAACCACCCAACTCAGTCATCACACCGGGAACATTCTGCTGGACTTCAGTTCAGTCCTACTTTGGTTTTCTGATGTTCAGGTAACATTTTGGTTTACTTGAACACACCCTGGTGTCTGACTGACAGCTAGTCCCCACCCTCCTGATGTTGGGAAAGGTTCAGAGGGTGGGGCTCTGAGCTGGTCTCCTAGCAGCAGCGGTTTGCACTAAATGGCGACTTCCCAGTACTGCGCAGCAGGAAGCCCAACTGAAAGGCCTTTGCAAATTTTTAAAGGTCTCCATGGAAACCAGCAGACAAAGCACTTGATTGTACATAGACAGCTCTTAAGAGCATTAACAGAACAAAGAGGGTGACACACAAGATCAGCACTCCATTTCTGCTTCAGATCAGAGCTCTGATTCCACTTTAGATCGGTGGCTCTGATTCCACTTTAGATCAGTGGCTCTGTTTCCACTTTAGATCAGAGCTCTGTTTCCATTTTAGATCAGAGCTCTGTTTCCACTTTAGATCAGTGGCTCTGTTTCCACTTTAGATCAGTGGCTCTGATTCTACTTTAGATCAGTGGCTCTGTTTCCATTTTAGATCAGAGCTCTGTTTCCACTTCAGATGAGAGCTCTGTTACCATTTTAGATCAGAGCTCTATTTCCAGTTTAGATCAATGGCTCCGTTTCCTATTTAGATCAATGGCTCTGTTTCCGGTTCAGATCATGCCGCAGAAGTGTAGTCTCCCCAATGACCACAGGAGGTGCTGTTGAACAGGCAAATTAATTCCTCCCTCCCTGCTTTGGAACATGCCACACCCTGGCACACCTTCCCCCCCACCCAGCTCAGCGCAGCAAGTGCAGGTAGTTTGTTATAGTTTATATAAGGGCTTACCAGGCAGCACCAGGGCAGTGGTGTTTACTGCCTCAGCGCCACCAATAAACACTATATTTGGGACAGCTAATGTTTGGTTCTTGTCTTAGCCTGTCAGTGAATAATCGTTGCGCCTGTTTTCAGTCCTAAAGCAGAGGCATGGGCTCATCGATGAGCAGAGAGAGGCAGCGCAGGCTCATTGATGAGCAGAGAGAGGCAGCGCAGGCTCATCGATGAGCAGAGAGAGGCGTGGGCTCATCGATGAGCAGAGAGAGGCGGAGCAGGCTCATCGATGAGCAGAGAGAGGCGTGGGCTCATCGATGAGCAGAGAGAGGCAGCGCGGGCTCATCGATGAGCAGAGAGAGGCAGCGCAGGCTCATCGATGAGCAGAGAGAGGCGTGGGCTCATCGATGAGCAGAGAGAGCAGCGCAGGCTCATCGATGAGCAGAGAGGCGTGGCTCATCGATGAGCGAGAAGGCAGCGCAGGCTCATCGATGAGCAGAGAGAGGCGTGGGCTCATCGATGAGCAGAGAGAGGCAGCGCAGGCTCATCGATGAGCAGAGAGAGGCAGCGCAGGCTCATCGATGAGCAGAGAGAGGCAGCGCAGGCTCATCGATGAGCAGAGAGAGGCAGCGCAGGCTCATCGATGAGCAGAGAGAGGCAGCGCAGGCTCATCGATGAGCAGAGAGAGGCAGCGCAGGCTCATCGATGAGCAGAGAGAGGCAGGCAGGCTCATCGATGAGCAGAGAGAGGCAGCGCAGGCTCATCGATGAGCAGAGAGAGGCAGCGCAGGCTCATCGATGAGCAGAGAGGCGAGCAGGCTCATCGATGAGCAGAGAGGCAGCAGGCTCATCGATGAGCAGAGAGAGGCAGCGCAGGCTCATCGATGAGCAGAGAGAGGCAGCGCAGGCTCATCGATGAGCAGAGAGAGGCAGCGCAGGCTCATCGATGAGCAGAGAGATGCGGCTCACGCCTCACATTGTGAGCAGCGCCCCCTCCATGCGCCAGAGCCCTGCTTCTCCTCGCCCAATAGCACAGACACATGATAGGCCAATGTGCAAATTCAGAGCTCATTTTATCGAATGCCTATAACAGACAGAAACACACCACCGCTCTGCTCTTAAACGCCAATGGCAGATCGAGCAGAAACAAATGAAAAGCTTCTTTTAAAATGCAGGCGTGTTCTGACGTGCTTACTGAAGATGAAAAGATGCTCTTTCAAGACCAGATTCAATACTCGCTTCTTTCCTAAACTTCGTCACCATTGAAAGCACTTTTTTCCCTCATAGTTTGGCAAAGTTTACTAAAGTAAATTTTCAAAACTGAGTAAATGAACAATTACATTTATTTGTCAAAGCTACAGTGACAGAATTAATGACAAAAACACTGAAATGAAAGAGGAAAATGGTGGCAAATTGGTGGAAGGTACTGACTATACGTCTGTATTTCATAGTGATGAATATAAGACTAAATATAAAACATAACCATTAATAACATCAAATTTTACACACACACACACCCTGAATGATGCATATACAACGCTTATTTGCTCTTCTATTTTAGATAGTCAACATGAATATAAAACTCACACTCTCTCTCTCTCCCTCTCTCTCGTGATCAGGGACACTTCTTTAAGCCTGAAATAAATGTAATTAAATGGGACTGGAGTGGTGTTTTACAAATGAAGGCAAATTAAGTATTATAACTTAAATTAACAAATTAAACATTCATAGCTACTCATTATTTAGCTGTAAATGTCTCACTTAAGAACAATCAGGCAGAAGCAGGTGGAATTGGACTTATGTTCTGTAATTGTTTTAACTTTTAACTTGGCATCGAGACAAACTGCATAATGCAGCTGCGGACCAAGCAGTCTCTGAAATGGGGATGCTTCCTGTGCCACACTGTGTTTGTGTGCGCGTGTTCATGCGTGTGTGTGTGAGTGTGTGCCTGTGTGTGCATGTGCACCACACACCTGCACCAAACACCTGCACCACACACCTGCACCAAACACCTGCCCCAGACACCACACACCTGCACCACACACCTGCCCCAGACACCACACACCTGCACCACACACATGCCCCAGACACCACACACCTGCACCGCACACCTGCACCAAACACCTGCCCCAGACACCTGCAGCAAACACCTGCCCCAGACACCACACACCTGCACCACACACCTGCCCCAGACACCACACACCTGCACCACACACCTGCCCCAGACACCACACACCTGCACCACACACCTGCACCAAACACCTGCCCCAGACACCACACACCTGCACCACACACCTGCCCCAGACACCACACACCTGCACCACACACCTGCACCAAACACCTGCCCCAGACACCACACACCTGCACCACACACCTGCACCAAACACCTGCCCCAGACACCACACACCTGCACCACACACCTGCACCAAACACCTGCCCCAGACACCACACACCTGCAACAGACACCACACACCTGCACCAAACACCACACACCTGCACCAAACACCTGCCCCAGACACCACACACCTGCAACAGACACCACACACCTGCACCAAACCCCTGCCCCAGACACCACACACCTGCACACACACGCACAACACCACACACCTGCAACAGACACCACACACCTGCACCAAACACCTGCCCCAGACACCACACACCTGCAACAGACACACACACTCCCCACACACCTGCACCAAACATGTGCCCCAGACACCACACACCTGCAACAGACACCACACACCTGCACCAAACCCCTGCCCCAGACACCACACACCTGCACCACACACCTGCACCAAACACCACACACCTGCAACAGACACCACACACCTGCACCAAACACCTGCCCCAGACACCACACACCTGCAACAGACACCACACACCTGCCCCACACACCTGCACCAAACATGTGCCCCAGACACCACACACCTGCAACAGACACCACACACCTGCACCAAACACCTGCCCCAGACACCACACACCTGCCCCACACACCTGCCCCAGACACCACACACCTGCACCAGACACCACACACCTGCAACAGACACCTGCCCCAGACACCTGCACCAAACACCTGCCCCAGACACCACACACCTGCACCACACACCTGCACCAGACACCACACACCTGCAACAGACACCACACACCTGCACCAAACACCTGCCCCAGACACCACACACCTGCCCCACACACCTGCACCAAACACGTGCCCCAGACACCACACACCTGCAACAGACACCACACACCTGCACCAACACCTGCCCCAGACACCACACACCTGCCCACACACCTGCACCAACACGTGCCAGACACCACACACCTGCACCAGCACACCTCAACGACACCTGCCACAGACACCACACACCTGCACGACACTGCCCCAACACACACTGCCAGCACACCACCTGCAACAGACACCACACCCCTTCGAAGCTCACACATTGAGCACACTCCTTATTTAGCATTCTTTTTTTCCCTTCTCTTTATTATTATTTTTTTCTCCACCTTGAATAGTTCTGTTATATTCCAATTACAGACGCTTCTTCTCCACGGAAATGAACGCAGCTAATTAAGTGCCAGAGCTGCACATGAATGGAAAGGTAAACAGGTGGAAGAATGGAGATATTTAGACACAAAGAAAAACTGATTTGATCTCAGACTCAGCGAACATCTCTGTTCTGAAAGAGAAAGTTGCTCATTTAATTGGAACATAATCCATTGGTGTTTCAAGAGTCTCAAGCGCGTAAGACACTTATTTACTAGGCTGTACTTCCTGCAGAGCGCTGTACCTGCACTGGAGGAAACAGTGACAGACTTCTGTTCACCTGCATGCATGTGTCCACGCCTCAACACACACCTGCACACGTGTGCACTGCTCAACACACACACGCATGCACGCCTCAACACACACCTGTAAGTAAGTGGGCCCTCTTAGACAAAGCTGGAACAGCCATTTTCTTTTAAAGGAAGAACAGGCAGAATCCTGTGGCCCACCCATGCAGGATTCACAGACCGACACCGCCCCCGTGTGTGTGTGTGCACGCATGTGAGTGTGTGTGTGCATGCGCATGTGAGTGAGTGTGTGTGTGTGTGTGTGTGCATGTGAGTGAGTGTGTGTGTGCATGCGTGCGTGCGTGTGTGCATGTGAGTGAGTGTGTGTGTGTGTGTGTATGCATGAGTGTGTGTGTGTGTATGAGTGTGTATGTGTGAGTGCGCGTGAGTGAGTGCGCATGAGTGCATGTGAGTGTGCATGTGTGTGTGTATGAGTGTGTGAGTGCGCGTGAGTGCGTGTGAGTGTGCATGTGAGTGTGTGTATGAGTGTGAGAGTGTGCGTGTGAGTGCGTGTGCATGTGTATGAGTGCACGTGAGTGTGCGTGCGTGTGTATGAGTGTGTGAGTGTGAGTGCGTGTGAGTGTGCGTGAGTGCGTGTGTGTATGAGTGTGTGAGTGCGAGTGCATGTGTGTGTGTGTGTGTGTGTGTGCGCATGTGTGTGTGTGTGTGGCACTGCTGCCTGGTTGTGGCTGAAGGTCTTTAACAGAACTGCTGCAGGCTGCTCTCTGCTGGAACAGCGACAGTAACTTACAAACTCTCCCGAAAGTCACCTCCTCCGACTCTGCAGGACCCCTCAGCCCACAGCTTACCGGGGCATATGGAGCGACACGTCCCCCACCGGGGACAGGGGAGCGAAGGGTGACCCCACAGACGTGATGATAACTTTAATGAGAGGACAGGAGTGACCGCAGCACCTGGGACAGGGGGAGAACAAGCCTGCTCATTTGGAACAGAAGATGGGGTGACCAGGAGAGACCCGACATTCTGGGGAGGGCTGGACAATATGGCCAAAATATTATAGCAGGATCATTTTTATATTGTTGATGGTACGATAGTATTTGACAGCAGGCGGTTTACCGACACAAATTACATGTGAAGTTAATTATACTGTAACTGTACAAAAACAAGCATCAATAAAAATCCAGTATCAATCAATCATTTTCACTGCTTGGCCTCATAAACAAAAAACCCTAATGTGTAACCTGTAAATGTTTGGTTGCTATACAAAATATTCAAGCAAATAAAAATAGCACAATTATCAAATGTTTTTTTAAGCATAATAACAATCATCGCCACCATATGGCCCACCAGCTTTCTTTTCTCTTTCTTACTTTAATCACACCGAAATAAACATCCAAACTTCAGTCACAAGACATGCTTCTGTGAAAGGAAGAACAGCACCAGTCCTTTCTGTGGGGTGATGACATCACACAGCTTCCATCTGAACACACCTCACAATCACAGAAATGAGAGAGATGACTATTACACTTAAAACACGTGAGATAATCTTGGATATGGTTTATTGTCCAGCCCTGCTTCCCTTAGGCTTTTAAAAGCACAGCTGAATGCAGCAGAGCGAGATGTCTCTCCGCGGGGGTCATCCCCACACACCTCCCCATGTGGTGCTCGCAATATCAGTCACATGACTTTAATTAAATATGCTGCTACAAAAGAGAGACTGCAAAGACTATTGACCTATTCCGCTACAAAACAGAGAGACAGCAAAGACCACTGAACTATTCCACTACAAAACAGAGAGACTGCAAAGACCACTGAACTATTCCGCTACAAAACAGAGAGACAGCAAAGACCACTGAATTATTCTGCTACAAAACAGAAAGACAGCAAAGACCACTGAAATATTCCGCTACAAAACAGAGAGACTACAAAGACCACTGAACTATTCTGCTACAAAACAGAGACTACAAAGACCACTGAATTATTCTGCTACAAAACAGAGAGACTACAAAGACCACTGAACTATTCCGCTACAAAACAGAGAGACTGCAAAGACCACTGAACTATTCCGCTACAAAACAGAGAGACAGCAAAGACCACTGAACTATTCCGCTACAAAACAGAGACTACAAAGACCACTGAACTATTTCGCTACAAAACAGAGACGCAAAGACCACTGAACTATTCCGCTACAAAACAGAGACTACAAAGACCACTAACTATTCCGCTACAAAACAGAGACTACAAAGACCACTGAACTATTCTGCTACAAAACAGAGACAGCACAGACCACTGAACTATTCTGCTACAAAACAGAGACTGCAAAGACCACTGAACTATTCCGCTACAAAACATGGAGACAGCAAAGACCACTGAACTATTCCGCTACAAAACAGAGAGATTACAAAGACCACTGAACTATTCCGCTACAAAACAGAGAGACAGCAAAGACCACTGAACTATTCCGCTACAAAACAGAGACTATGAAGACCACTGAACTATTCTGCTACAAAACAGAGAGACAGCAAAGACCACTGAACTATTCCGCTACAAAACAGAGAGACTGCAAAGACCACTGAACTATTCTGCTACAAAACAGAGAGACAGCAAAGACCACTGAACTATTCTGCTACAAAACAGAGAGACAGCAAAGACCACTGAACTATTCCGCTACAAAACAGAGAGACTACAAAGACCACTGAAATATTCCGCTACAAAACAGAGAGACTACAATGACCACTGAACTATTCTGCTACAAAACAGAGAGACTACAAAGACCACTGAACTATTCTGCTACAAAACAGAGACTACAAAGACCACTGAATTATTCCGCTACAAAACAGAGAAACTGCAAAGACCACTGAACTATTCCGCTACAAAACAGAGACTGCAATGACCACTGAACTATTCCGCTACAAAACAGAGACTGCAAAGACCACTGAACTATTCCGCTACAAAACAGAGACTACAAAGACCACTGAACTATTCCGCTACAAAACAGAGAGACAGCAAAGACCACTGAACTATTCCGCTACAAAACAGAGAGATTACAAAGACCACTGAATTATTCCGCTACAAAACAGAGAGACTGCAAAGACCACTGAACTATTCCGCTACAAAACAGAGACTGCAAAGACCACTGAACTATTCCGCTACAAAACAGAGACTACAAAGACCACTGAACTATTCCGCTACAAAACAGAGAGACAGCAAAGACCACTGAACTATTCCGCTACAAAACAGAGAGACTGCAAAGACCACTGAACTATTCCGCTACAAAACAGAGAGACTACAAAGACCACTGAACTATTCTGTTTGAGAGGGGTGTGGCCAAGGCCGGACTCACAGCCTGATGGTGAGTCACTGAGCAGCAAATCTGGATCCAACAGGCTGGCGAACGCACACAGCTTCTCCACAGACGTAACGGACACAGTCTGACACGTTTGATCTTGGCTTCTTTGAATTAGCAAGTATTGCATAAGATAATGAGAGAGAGACAGCGAGAGATGGGAGTCGCAGATGCACAGTTATATTTAGAATTGGTTTTTTGATTTTTTAACACAAAGGCCCATTCATTACCATCCGCATTGGCCGAGATGTCGTCTCGCAGGGGAATAGTGCTGTCAGGGTCTAACCTTTTCTCCAGCACAGCCCTGTGATCCCGCGCTCATCCATACATCGACGCCTGTCTGCCACTCTGACAGCCTGTAAATGAAGTGCGCTGGGACGCATCGACAGGACGCCACACCGAGTCTTCAGAGCGGTAATTCTGTGTCTGTGCATTCGTATTCTGTGTGTACAGTCCGATGCCAGTTAACACGTGCGCGCACGCAGGTACACGCATGCACACACACACATGTGCATGCATGCACACACGCACAGGCACGCACACACACACACACTCATTAGTAAATAGCTGACTGAGTTGTGTAAACAGTGGGTAAGCACAGAGAAATGGGGGTTGAACACTTTAAGGTCTGTAAAACTGCAGTACTGTGACAGCAGACAGGTGGCGCCAGTAAGTCGCACAGTGTGGAGGTTAGAGAGCCAGAGTGCAGAGAAGCCCAACCCACACCCCCGCTACACACCCCTCCCACACCGCCCCCCACCCCCGCGGGGCCAGACAGCATGGCCGCGATCGAAGATCAGGCAGCGTGTGGTGCAGTTGCATGCTGGGACGGCGTGTGGTGCAGTTGCATGCTGGGACGGCGTGTGGTGCAGTTGCATGCTGGGATGGGAGCGATCTGGATTAGGATCTCAGCCAGGAGGGGCCGGAGGGGCATCCAGATCTCCGTCCCACATGAGCCGGCTACATCCAGCAGGTGGATGGGGAGGGGGAACAGATTAAACCCCCAGGGCCATCTCCCAGGCACTGATCACTTTGGCCAGCGGCCACTAGGGGGCAGTGTTGAGCAAACAGGCCCAAAGCCCCCGGGGTAAGTCCCACAGGCACCCCAAGATTACCCTGTTGCTCAAGGACAAAGCTGTGATCGGTCTGCCAGTCACACCTCCATTCCACCTGCTTGTCCAATCCAATCACTCCTCCACAAGGTGACATCAGCACAGAGGCAGTCCATGTCTGTCTCTCTCTCTTGCTATCATAATTTCCCTCTTGCTCTCTATTTCTTGCTCTCTGTTCTTTCTTTTTCTCTGTGGCAGACGAGATGAACAATGGAGTAACATGTCCTCCCTGTGGCAGACGAGAGGAAGAGAGAAGGAACGGGTCCTCCCTGTGGCAGACGAGAGGAAGAGAGGAGGAACGGGTCCTCCCAGTGGCAGACGAGAGGAAGACGTGATGCGGCCCGTGGTGGAGGTAATTGTTCTGATAATTGCATAATGCCTGTGATAAATGAACTGCACATCCTGGCTTTGCCAAAACACTGAGACTAATTGGCTGGAGAGCTGTTTAAAGAAATGTGATTAATGAAGTTGGTGATGTGTGGTTTATGATGGAGAGAGACCGGACTTTTTTTTTTTCCTTTTTAATTTTTTCTTTTCACATGCTCACTGTTTGGAGGGGGGCTAGACGGAGGTGGGGGCCCAGACAAACAGACTGGACCTCTCTGATGGAGATTTGGGGTATTTCATTGCAGCCCCTGGGGTTAGGGTAAGGGGGGGGACTGATGGAGAGTCGGGGTATTTCACTGGGGGTGCTAACAGCACCACTGTCTCGTGTTGCTCTGAAAGACTGACGACACACAGCACACACACAGCACACACAGCACACACACAGCACACACAGCACACACAGCACACACACAGCACACACACAGCACACACACAGCACACTAGCAGAGCTCACAGCTCCGCACAACGAATGGGAACAACACTCTGTGTATACAGGAGCACAGCACATACTATAATAATAATACTCTGTGTATACAGGAACACAGCACATACTATAATAACAACACTGTGTATACAGGAACACAGCACATACTATAATAACAACACCGTGTATACAGGAGCACAGCACATACTATAATAATAACACTGTGTATACAGGAACACAGCACATACTATAATAACAACACTGTGTATACAGGAACACAGCACATACTATAATAACAACACTGTGTATACAGGAGCACAGCACATACTATAATAACACTCTGTGTATACAGAAACACAGCACATACTATAATAACAACACTGTGTATACAGGAGCACAGCACATACTATAATAACACACTGTGTATACAGGAACACAGCACATACTATAATAACAACACTGTGTATACAGGAACACAGCACATACTATAATAACAACACTGTGTATACAGGAACACAGCACATACTATAATAATAATACTCTGTGTATACAGAAACACAGCACATACTATAATAACAACACTGCGTATACAAGAACACAGCACATACTATAATAATAATACTCTGTGTATACAGGAACACAGCACATACTATAAAAACAACACTGTGTATACAGGAACACATCACATACTATAATAATAACACTGTGTATACAGGAACACAGCACATACTATAATAATAACACTGTGTATACAGGAACACAGCACATACTATAATAATAACACTGTGTATACAGGAACACAGCACATACTATAACAACAACACTGTGTATACAGGAACACAGCACATACTATAATAATAACACTGTGTATACAGGAACACAGCACATACTATAATAATAACACTGTGTATACAGGAACACAGGACATACTATAATAATAACACGCTGTTTATACAGGAACACAGCGCATACAATAACACTCACAGTATAGGAGTAACACAAGCCTTAGCATGATAACAACACTCTGCGCACAGGACTAACAGAGCCTGAACATCAGCAGAGTAAAACTGTGACCTGCAGGTTCTGCAAGTGGCACAATCTGTGTTCAGCATTTCTGGTCTCAAAGCAGTCAACGCATTGATCACTAAAACCCAGGACCAGGTGACACACTGCCATGACAACAATTGGATGCAGTATCGGTCGTGGCCACCAGGTGGCATCACCTTTTTATTGTTTAATCATACATGACGTGGTAGTAAATAACCACGCTTCAGAGGCTGTGCGAAATGCTCGACCATAAAACAGCCAATCAGCAGCAAAGCCTCGGCGTTCCCCTGTACTGGGCTTCCAGCCGGACTGGGGGGGTGGGGGGGGTGGTGGCTAAAACAGCACAGCTAGGCAGACATTCAGTCCAAACCCAGCAAAACTGGAGCCAAATAAAAAGGCTACTTTGTAAATAGGCATTAAAAAGTACCGCAGCAATAAACTGCTTAATACAGCAACAATAAACTGCGTAATACTGCAGCAATAAACTGCTTAATACCGCAGCAATAAACTGCTTATAACTACTGTGTTACTGTGAACACCCCGAAATACACACACTCACACACACACTTGCACACACACTCACTCCCACACACACACACGCACACACATGCACACACACACACTCACTCCCGCACACACACACACACTCACTCCCACACACACACACACTCACTCCCACACACACACTCACTCTCACACACACACTCATTCCCACATACACGCATGTGCACACACTCTCACTCCCACACACTCTCTCTCACATCCATATGTAACAGGGATTGAGCAGGTCTGATTACCCAGTGTTATTGATTATTTGTAATGCAGAATGTGTGTTCGGCTCTCAGTTTGGCTGCTGAACTGGCCTGTGAACCTCTGCATCGCCTGCTGCTGTAAAACCAGGGCCAGGCTGACTGGCAGCTCATGGCCGCTGCTGCCATTTACTGACATTTATTTATTCAGTTATTTCCTGAAAGACAGAACTTGATTATTATTGTGGAGATGATAAGAAAGCAGTGGCATGTTTTTTTTTCCCTGATACCTGAATCCACCAAAACCCTGTCATCTTAAACAGTGCTCTGGTTTGTTGGGTTTGGAGGGCAGCGGAATGTGATTTAAATACAGCCCCCCTTCCTACATAATGAGTAATATTCTCTCATATTTCCCCTTGAAACAGGACATCAGACCATTCTACATATTCACATCAAATCTGCTCCACTGACTGATGCAACAGCATCACAGAACACTGTAACCACAGACAGCTACACAGGGGACGAGCGAGCGCCAGGAGACAGAGAAGGATCAGAGAGAGAGGGATGAGGAGAAGGGGAAGAAGGAGAAATGAGAGAAAGATGAAAAGGGTGAGGAAAAAAACAAAAATATTAGTACACAAACAGGGTGAGAGCAGAGGCTGCTGGGAGTGGTACACTAACGGGGTGAGAGCAGAGGCTGCTGGGAGTGGTACACTAACGGGGTGAGAGCAGAGGCTGCTGGGAGTGGTACACTAACGGGGTGAGAGCAGAGGCTTCTGGGAGTGGTACACTAACGGGTGAGAGAGAGGCTGCTGGGAGTGGTACACTAAGGAGAGGCGGCGCTGGTGGACACGGTAGCAGAGGCTGCTGGGAGTGGTACACTAACGGGGTGAGAGCAGAGGCTGCTGGGAGTGGTACACTAACGGGGAGAGAGCAGAGGCTGCTGGGAGTGGTACACTAACGGGGTGAGAGCAGAGGCTTCTGGAAGTGGTACACTAACGGGGTGAGAGCAGAGGCTTCTGGGAGTGGTACACTAACGGGAGAGAGCAGAGGCTTCCGAGTGACAAAACAGAACGGGACTAAGAAGCCAGAGGCTTTACACACAGCAACTCAGAGGACCACAGAGCAGACTACTAGCACTGCGGTTACACAAAACAGAGACAGCCATTACACTGCACTTGCTGTTACACCAGCACACAGAGACAGCCATTACACTGCACTTCCTGTTACACCAGCACACAGAGACAGCCATTACACTGAACTTCCTGTTACACCAGCACACAGAGGTGGTCCTAAAACAGTCATAACAGTGAACTGCTGTAAACTTTAAAACCCTTAAAAACCCATCTCACAAAAACTGAACCAGCTACACCACATTGTCCCTCCAGCCCACCTGCAAGCTAAAATACACAGCTCAGGGGAAGCCAGTTCAGTCCGTCTGGCCTCAACGTTATGAAAGTTGTAAAAAAAGATCAGAAAGAATATTCTTTTCCCCCAGTGAAATCGCGAGTAGTACCTCCCGTGGGACCCACGCAGACTTCACCACGGGCCCAACTGGGCGGGGCGGGGCGTGATGAGATGAGATGGGCGGGGCCGGCATCACGCAGAGTAAAGCATGAGGTCATTACCGCAGAATAAAGTCCTCATTAGTAATGCGCTGATACAATGAACACATTCATAAAAAACAATCAATAATGTTTCACTGCCACTGCAGCTCGCAGGAAGGGGCTGAGGGAGGGGGGCGGGATGTTACCCATGCGGAGGAGAAGCAGCCCAATAAGGAGCAGAGCAGCAGATAACTGCAGCTGTGGGCCACACTGCCAGAGAGGGGACCGTGATTATCAGAGGGAGAGAGTCATTAACTCAGCCATCCGAGTTCATTCAACCTGGAGACACAGTAAAGTCTCGCTGTGATCCTATTGGTCACTAGAGAAATCAACCCTGATTGGTCCTGATTGCACTTGACATCACAAGCTGTTTTAGGCCCTAAGAGAGGAAAGGCCATTACAGAGAGAAGCACTCATAAACGAACCCTGGTGAGCACTTCTGTGATAAATATGGCTCGGCTGAATATGGCCATTATTTTATGGTTTTATAATGGAATCTCTGGAATAAATACAGAGCGGAGCTCCTTCTGAGCGTCCGTACTGAAATACAGACATTTCTTCCAGAGCAGCACCAGTGGGGGAGACCAAATGGGAGGGGCAAACATAGGCCTTTCTTCCCCCAGTACAGGCTTATTAAGGGGGGGAAGTGGGCAGAGATGGAGGCAGAGTCAGAGGAGAAGTAGGAAGGGTCATGGCAGAAGCAGATGTTCTGTTCCCCTCTCTCTCTTTCAAAAACACACATGCTCTCCTCTAAAACACACGTGCTCTCTGAAACATGCATGTGCTTTCCTCTGAAACACGCATGTGCTCTCCATGAGTTTGAGCTCACACAGATACACATCAGAGGAGGACACTTCATGTGCAGCAAGCAGACTGTGGGTGGCTGATTTCCTGGGAGGGGAGGGGGGTGTCATTGGCGAGCGATGAAATATGAGTGGCCAGAAATCTGACCAATCCTGGACTGACCCGAGGTTACAGTCCACTCATTGGTTGAGGACCATGGCTTTTTCGCTGTAGCAAATTAAATTAGCATGCATATGCTGAGATGAGGGCAGATATCAGAGACTAAATCAAGGGCATTTCAAGGACACGATGACTGAGTGAATGCAAGAGTCCGTCTGTGGATATCTGTGAAATTTGTACATAAAATAAATGGATAAATTCTAATAAATAATAATAATAAAATGTTATTTTATTTTTTTAAGAGCTAGATTTAGAGATGTGAATTCACAAAAGACTGCAATGCTGCATTGTAAAGTGCATTTGGGTATCACTAAGAAATTGATGGAAAAACATGCATCTTTTGAGGTTTGGAGAGCTTATTACCTATTTTTGAAGGAACAGAATCTAGAAGTTGAGGATCTGTATAAAGCTCCTTTGGGACAATGCCCTTTGCACACAGCGCTATACAATTAAAACTGAATTGAATGGAACTGAATTCTGAAGAGGGGTATTTCTGAGAACATCTGAGCATCCAGGCTTTTCATATTGGGGCTCAGCATGGAATATCCTCCTGAAACGTGGCAGAAACACACACACACACACACGCACACGCACACGCACACACACACACATGCACACGCACACACACAAGCACAGACACACACACACACACGTACACACACGCGCACAGACGATAACTTGGTCAGTCAAGATGATTCCACGTTTCGGCCCTGATAAACTCCTTGGTTGCTTTAGCAATGTGTTTTGGGTCATTGTCCTGCTGCAAGGTGTAGCACCATCCAATGATTCGATTATGGAGGCGACATAGCTCAGGAGGTAAGACCGATTGTCGGGCAGTCGGAGGGTTGCCGGTTCAAACCCCGCCCTGGGCATGTCGAAGTGTCCTTGAGCAAGACACCTTATCCCTACCTGCTCTGGCGAATGAGAGGCATCAATTGTAAAGCGCTTTGGATAAAAGCGCTATATAAATGCAGTCCATTTACCATTTTACCATTTACCATCCAATGAGTTTTGAGGTGTTTGGTTGCGCAGATCAGATGTTTGCACTTCAGAATTCATTCTGCTGCTGCTGTCGGCAGAGTTGCATCATCAATGAAGTCATGTAAGCCAGTTCCAGTGGCAGCCATACATGCCCAAGCCACAACACTACCTCCACCATGTTTCACAGATGAGGGGGGGTACTTTGGATCATGAGCAGTTTCTTTCTTTCTCCTCTTTCCATCGCTTTGGCACAGGTTAATACTCATCTTATCTCATCCGTCCATAAGACTTTGCTCTAGAACTCTAGTTTTTTAATGTACTTTTTAGCAAACTCTACCCTGACTGTTCTGTTCTTGAGGCTCACCAGTGGTTTCCATACTGCAGCGCACCCTCAGAGATTATGCTGGTGTACTCTACACCCTGGAGAGTGTTCTTGATCTGTTTGACAGTTGAAAAGGGCTTTGACTTCACAGCTGAATGTACTCTTTGGTCGGCCACTGACGCTCTCCTGCGGTCGACCGGCTCGTTTGATTCGCGGAGCTCCTCAGTGCTTCTTGCATCCTGATGATGTATCAAACGCTTCGTTCTGACAAACCTCATGTTTCAGCGATGCCCTTGATTTATTCAGCTTTACTGCTCGGGGAGAGGAGTGGGGTAACAGAGACGTGTGCGGTTGGGGAGAGGACAGGGTCTGGCGGGGTAACAGAGACGTGCGGGTGATTGGGGGAGAGGACAGGGTCTGGCGGGGTAACGGAGACGTGTGCGGTTGGGGAGAGGACAGGGTCTGGCGGGGTAACAGAGACGTGCGGGTGATTGGGGGAGGGGCCTGGGTCTGGCGGGGTTATGGAGACGTGCGGGTGATTGGGGGAGGGGCGTGGCTTTGCGTCAGGGCAGCCGGAGTGATGGACGAGCCTGAGGTGAAAGTGATTGGCTCAGACACACGGCGGGATTAGAGCGATGATGCCAATCCTGGGCCGGCCTGTCCCTCCTCATCGCCCGCGCTCTTCATCAAACGAGGGAGGGCCCGGCAGCACCGATCGATCCCGTCTCCTGAGTTACGGCCGGCTCAGAGCGCATTAAACAGAGCTTTCCAGCAGCGGACATCCGCCGATCGCCACGGCGACGTCCATATCGAGCTCCGACATACTTCTGCCACGTCCTTATGGAGGCCAAATAATACAATAAATATATTTGTTTCAATACGTCTCCTCCCTCCCGCTGGAGATGGTGTGTTATTTAGAATTGTAGCTCTGCCTCGCTCATCGATTTTGACTTTCAGTCTGCAGCCACCCCCCCATCCTGCTCTTCTTCAAAGAACAGCCGCGCACGGACTTCTGAAACATTCGCTCCGTACGGACCCACTGGGCGCCGTGTTTATAGGGCTACGTGTCCCTTTGTCCCCAAATTCCCTAGCGTACCTGCCACAGAAGGTGAAGCCCAAATGTCTTAAACAGGAGTGAAACGTCCTTGGCTATCAAATGAGTATAAAGAGCCCAGCTAAATGTGCAAGGCGATAGGGCTGTCACCCTCACTTCTGTACACAATTCATCACACTACACTAATTCTGTAATGACATCACAGAGCTCTCCACACCGGCCAGCGAGCGCCAGGCAACTAAATCAGGTAATAATCCCCCCAAACGCCAGGGAACTAAATCAGGTAAGAATCCCCCCAAACGCCGGGTAACTAAATCAGGTATAATCCTCCATACGCTGGGTAACTAAATCAGGTAATAATCCCCCAAACGCCGGGGAACTAAATCAGGTAATAATCCCCCCAAACGCCGGGTAACTAAATCAGGTAATAATCCCCCCAAACACCGGGTAACTAAATCAGGTAATAATCCCCCAAACGCCAGGGAACTAAATCAGGTAATAATCCCCCCAAACGCCAGGGAACTAAATCAGGTAAGAATCCCCCCAAACGCCGGGTAACTAAATCAGGTATAATCCTCCATACGCTGGGTAACTAAATCAGGTAATAATCCCCCCAAACGCCGGGGAACTAAATCAGGTAATAATCCCCCCAAACGCCAGGGAACTAAATCAGGTAATAATCCCCCCAAACACCGGGGAACTAAATCAGGTAATAATCCCCCCAAACGCCAGGGAACTAAATCAGGTAATAATCCCCCCAAACGCCAGGGAACTAAATCAGGTAAGAATCCCCCCAAACGCCAGGGAACTAAATCAGGTAATAATCCCCCCATACGCCAGGGAACTAAATCAGGTAATAATCCCCCCAAACACCGGGTAACTAAATCAGGTATTAATCCCCCCAAACGCTAGGGAACTAAATCAGGTAATAATCCCCCCAAACGCCAGGGAACTAAATCAGGTAATAATCCCACCAAACACCGGGTAACTAAATCAGGTATTAATCCTCCATACGCCGGGTAACTAAATCAGGTAATAATCCCCCCAAACGCCAGGGAACTAAATCAGGTAATAATCCCGCCAAATGCCAAATGCTAAAGCAGCCCAGTGGACTCATGGGAGAGCACGCTGTGATTATTCTGCCGGAATTCAAACACTCTGTGGTGCATCTGAATTATTTAGAGCAAATCAGTCAGCCATTGCAACACATTTTTCATTCAAATTACAAAAAAATATTTTAAAAAACCTTTACAGTGCCATTATACTTGCAGGAGCAGACACGCAATTTGCTCTTTATATAGCAAAGATCAGAATAAAGCTGTGCATTATGACAGCACAAATGATGATTATCTGTAATTAAAAAAAGAATGGAACTGAATTTTTCACAAATGTAACTCATCTCCAGAGCACAGAGGCACTGCATACTCAGGGTCTGTAAAACCATGAGCAGGATTTACTAAAACAAGAGAATTCCTGAAGTCACATTCCAGATTTACACAGAATCCAGAAGTGGGCAGAAACCTGGGAAATTAAATTCAATATAGCCAAATTAAAAGTTCTATATGTGGGAAATAAAAGCATTAGGCAGGACCACTTTATGGGAGGAACCAAATTGAAATGTGCTAAATTTTAAAAAGACCTGGGATTAATGGTTGATCAAAGCCTTTCAGGTTCTAGGCACTGTGCAGTAAAAGTAAAAAAGGCCAACAGGATGCTAGGATATATAGCCAAAGGTATTGAGTATACATCCAAGGAAGTTATACTTCCTTATACAATGCCTTTGTTGACAACACTTGGAGAAGTGTGTGCAGTTCTGGGGACCGTACTACAACAGAGGCTCTGCAAAAAGGTTCAAAGAAGGGCAAACAAATTGGTTCCTGGTATGAAAGATTAAAGTTATGAGGAAAGATTTAAGATGCTTAATCTCTTCAAGCATAGTAAAAGGAAATTTAGGGGTGATGTAATTGAGGCTTTTACATTCATAAAAGGGATTAACAAAGTGAACTACAACAGCTTTTTCTGGTTGGATTCTATTAGCAGAATGAGGGGGGCATAAATGGAAATTAGCAAAAGGTAAATTTCGCATAGATGTTAAGAAGTATTTTTTTCACACAGAGACTGCGGAATAGCCAGGTCATGTAGTAGAGGCAGAAACTCGGGGTTTTCAAGACCAGGCTTGATATGGTCTTGGATGCTATCTAGCCTGTAGGCAATTAGAGCATGAGGTACAGACAAGTAGCCTGGGCTTGAGCGTGTGTGTGTGTGTGTGTGTGTGTGTGTATACATGCATGCTCGTACTCAAGCACATTTCTGTGGTATGTGTACATGTATGTTTGTGTTTGAAACAGGGAAAGAGAGACAAAATGGGAGCTGTCTAGAACACGTGCAAGTGTGTATACGTGCTAGAGAGAAAGTGTGTGCATGTGTGCCGTAGAGAGAGAAAGAGTGTGTGCATGTGTGCCATACATAGAGAAAAAGTGTGTGTGGGTGTGTGCATGAGCCTGATTAACTGAATTGTTGTGCAGGACCTCTAGAACACCCCTTTGGAAAGAGAGATACTAATGTGCAGTAATTATCAGATCACGGGTGAGACAAGCGGCATTTTGGAGAAAAAAAAACAGGGCGAGTGAGGAAAAGGCCAAGCCAAATTTAGAGCCACCTTTTCAGCCTCTAATTAAGGGATTAATACATTTTGTCACACGTGTCAAAATACAACATGGGTGATTTATTATCCTGTCAATGGGGAGATTTTCCAGCTTCGTGCTGTTTGAAAACGAAGTGCGAACGTGCAGATAATGAGACTGCTCACTTCCACTCCATCAAAAACAGAACGCTGCGGCTGAGCTCTGTACTGCGGGAGAACGGAGAGATGGACCTGAACACTGGACACAACAGCGAGGACAGAACCTGCTGCTATTCCGTCAGCTCAGGACCTACAGCCACCCTGGCCTGCTTCAGCCAGCTCCCGCCCTGCTTCAGCCACCCCGCCCTGCTTCAGCAAGCTCTCGCCCTGCTTCAGTCAGCTCCCGCCCTGCTTCAGCAAGCTCCCGCCCTGCTTCAGCCACCCCACCCTGCTTCAGCAAGCTCCCGCCCTGCTTTAACAAGCTCCCTCCCTGCTTCAGCAAGCTCCCGCCCTGCTTCAGCAAGCTCCCTCCCTGCTTTAGCAAGCTCCCTCCCTGCTTTAACAAGCTCCCGCCCTGCTTCAGCAAGCTCCCTCCCTGCTTCAGCCATCCCGCCCTGCTTCAGCCAGCTCCCGCCCTGCTTCAGCACCCGCCCTGCATCAGCCACCCGCCCTGCATCAGCCACCCCGCCCTGCTTCAGCCAGCTCCCGCCTGCTTCAGCCACCCCGCCCTGCTTCAGCCAGCTCCCGCCCTGCTTCAGCCACCCGCCTGCATCAGCCACCCCGCCCTGCTTCAGCAAGCTCCGCCCTGCTTCAGCCACCCCGCCCTGCTTCAGCAAGCTCCGCCCTGCTTCAGTCAGCTCCCGCCCTGCTTCAGCAAGCTCCCGCCCTGCTTCAGCCACTCCGCCCTGCTTCAGCAAGCTCCCGCCCTGCTTTAACAAGCTCCCTCCCTGCTTCAGCAAGCTCCCGCCCTGCTTCAGCAAGCTCCCTCCCTGCTTTAACAAGCTCCCGCCCTGCTTCAGCAAGCTCCCTCCCTGCTTCAGCCATCCCGCCCTGCTTCAGCCAGCTCCCGCCCTGCTTCAGCCACCCCGCCCTGCATCAGCCACCCCGCCCTGCATCAGCCACCCCGCCCTGCTTCAGCCAGCTCCCGCCCTGCTTCAGCCACCCCGCCCTGCTTCAGCCAGCTCCCGCCCTGCTTCAGCCACCCCGCCCTGCATCAGCCACTTCGCCCTGCTTCAGCAAGCTCCCGCCCTGCTTCAGCCAGCTCCCGTCCTGCTTCAGCCACCCCGCCCTGCTTCAGCAAGCTCCCTCCCTGCTTCAGCAAGCTCCTGCCCTGCTTCAGCCAGCTCCCTCCCTGCTTCAGCCACCCCGCCCTGCTTCAGCAAGCTCCCTCCCTGCTTTAACAAGCTCTCGCCCTGCTTCAGCAAGCTCCCTCCCTGCTTTAACAAGCTCTCGCCCTGCTTCAGCAAGCTCCCGCCCTGCTTCAGCAAGCTCCCTCCCTGCTTTAACAAGCTCTCTCCCTGCTTCAGCAAGCTCCCGCCCTGCTTCAGCAAGCTCCCTCCCTGCTTTAACAAGCTCCCGCCCTGCTTCAGCAAGCTCCCGCCCTGCTTCAGCAAGCTCCCTCCCTGCTTCAGCCACCCCGCCCTGCTTCAGCAAGCTCCCCGAGGTGTCTGTAAAGAGCAGGTATCAGAATGACAGAGCAGGATTTGTGTCTGTTTGACTGACTCCTGAGTTCACCAGGCAAAAACTCAGCGACTGGAGGACCGATTCAGGAAGGCAGAGGGGGTCCTTCAGCCTGGGGGAGGGGGGTCAAGCTCTGACCCTTTTTTGTGCTTCAGATCGATGTCCGTCCTGACGCCGCTCTTCCCGATAGCGTGTGTTTTAATCATTCTCCCCCAGATCGATGTGCTGGGCGGCGCCTCCTGATATTTACGAGCGCGGTGTGTTTGCTCGCCAGCTCACATCCGGAGGGAGACAGGTTTACGGCTCGGAGTCGCCATAAATCCCACCGCTGCTTTCCCAAATAACCCGCCAGCTCATTTCTCTCTCCGTCATATTATTTTTTCCCCTGGGTAAACTGGCAAGCGCAAACATTGTCATCCCATGTTTTCCCTCTTTAATGTCTAATCTAATCTAAAATGCCTTGTGCATTTATGCAGAGCACAGACAGATACCACCTGCAGCTGCTCGTCATTCTCACTCCACCAATCGACTGCAGTCACAGCTGTTGCAGGCCGACCGCAGGGACCGAGCTGACCACAGAGGTCACTAGTGAGCAGCAAAGCAGGGAAATTCAAGCCCTGTAAAACAGGGACAGGTTGTGACGGCACTTTACCAGGAAGCTGCCAAACAGTATTCACCAATAGCCACCAGTCTTTTTTTCATTTTTACCAATACGCTCCAGGATTGGTGATGCCCCTTTCTGATCCTGCCACCTAAAGCCTCCCTCCCTCAGTAATGCTGAAGCCAATGTTGGGAGGATGAGGTGACAGTTTGCAGTGCCCTTAAATGGGCATGCCTCCAAACAGCTATCACAAATTTACTTTTTAAATACTTTTAAAACATAATTCATGATTGATTATTTTGTGCTAGCAGAGGATTGGGAAGTTGAGAGCTCTTAAAATTAACAGTCCCTCCCCACTCTTCACTGGCTTTTGCAAAACGTCAATAGCATCTCTGCACCCAGCTTTCAGCACAAACCCACGGCCTTGTGGCCTTTCAGCAACACACGCACGCGGCCCTGTGCCTTTCGCTCAACGCCCGGTCGACCTGCAGCAGACGGACATCAGGCTGCGCTTCTGGAAGCTTCCGCGTTAATCAATGTGCCTGAAAACACTGAGCGAGGGCTGAGAAAAAACCTCACAGCTCAATAAGAGTGATGAAGCCTTTATGACCGATGGGGAAACATCAATATGACCTTTTACAAAACCCCCACATCCGCCTTTCATTACGACCTTGCGCTCTGTTCTGCTCACAGCCCCGCGCTGATGGGGAGGAAGGGCAGCATGCAGAGAGGCGTGTGGACGGTGTGTGGACAGCGTGTGCGAGCAGGGAGGCGTGTGGACTGTGTGGGCACGTGTGTGGACTGTGCGGGGAGGTGTGTGCGAGTGGGGAGGCGTGTGGACTGTGTGCGCGAGCAGGGAGGCGTGTGGACTGTGTGGGCAGGTGTGTGGACTGTGCGGGGAGGTGTGTGGACTGTGTGCGCGAGCAGGGAGGTGTGTGGACGGTGTGTGGACAGCGTGTGCGAGCAGGGAGGCGTGTGGACTGTGCGGGCAGGTGTGTGCGAGTGGGGAGGCGTGTGGACTGTGCGGGCAGGTGTGTGCGAGTGGGGAGGTGTGTGGACTGTGCGGGGAGGTGTGTGGATGCCATGGAGGAGGTGTGTGGACGGCGTGTGCGTGTGGGGAGGTGTGTGGAAGGTGTGTGCGAGTGGGGAGGTGTGTGGACGGTGTGTGCGAGTGGGGAGGTGTGTGGAAGGTGTGTGGCCGGCAAACGGGCATTCAGCCTTCAGCTCTGACAGCACGCCGTGCCAGCACTTCCACAGCGGCAGGCCTGCAGACGCTTCCATCAGCCCTGCGCCTGAGAAACACACCTGCGCCTGAGTAACACACCTGCGAGCAGCACACAGACACTCTAACACCACCAGCTGCTACATATGCACACCTGCTGAGGTTACACACACACACTGTAGGAGGTTTATATACATCCACCTGTATGGAGTGTTTACATACACACACACCTGTATGGAGTGTTTATATACATCCACACCTGTATGGACTGTTTACATACAGCTACACCTGTATGGACTGTTTACATACAGCTACATCTGTATGGACTGTTTACATACAGCTACACCTGTATGGAGTGTTTACATACAGCTACACCTGTATGGACTGTTTACATACAGCTACACCTGTATGGACTGTTAATATACACGCGTTCCTTTGTTTACACCTTCATTTCACCCTCTGCAAACTTATGTCTTTCTTCATTTTCCTTGGAGATAAAAAAAAATTCCCTTTTCTGTTGCATCTCGCCTGGGGGCTTTTCATAGCTGCAAATGCGATTGGCTCACATGAGCCCTGTTGTTTTGTTGAGAAAAGACTTCAGCACTGTTTGACTAAACAAAAATAACTCTTTTAATCGTTATTTCCTGAGCTCATTAAAACACTTCCATTAAGTCTGTGATATAAAGTTGGTACAATAAATATGACCTTAAATAAATATGATTTTAAATACTCTTCAGCACACCAGAGGACAACTGTAACCTAAGACCACAGTCTGTTCTACAGTATATACCAACACACACCCGCTCACGCTCACGCTCACGCTCACGCTCACGCTCACGCTCACACTCACACTCACACTCACACCTTCTGAACAGCCACACACATACACGCCCACACACACACACACACACCTTCTGAAGAGCCAGACACACACACAAACACACCCACACACACTCACACTCACACTCACAAACACACACACACACACACAGAAGGAATACAATAAGGAGACAGGAACCTATAGGTGCCTTCATGATGTATATCGAATTATCGGGAGTTTTCCTAAAATAGCTTTTCCACTGGCATGTTTTTATTTCTAAAGCTATTTTAGGAAAATCTAACAAACGTCTTTCAAACGCCTTTTGCATTGCTGTGAAACACAAAGGATTAGATTTCAACATCCAACAGGCACTTCCACAACTCCAACATCTTCCCCTGTAACAGAACCATGGGTTCCCCTTTTAGACCTGGCTAACAGAACCACGGGTTCCCCTTTTAGACCTGGCTAACAGAACCACGGGTTCTCCTTTTAGACCTGGCTAACAGAACCACGGGTTCCCCTTTTAGACCTGGCTAACAGAACCACGGGTTCCCCTTTTAGACCTGGCTAACAGAACCACGGGTTCCCCTTTTAGACCTGGCTAACAGAACCACGGGTTCCCCTTTTAGACCTGGCTAACAGAACCACGGGTTCCCCTTTTAGACCTGGCTAACAGAACCATGGGTTCTCCTGAAACATAGGCTGACATATCTTGCTCCTGGCCTCCTCCATTTTAGCTACCCGAGTGTGGTTCTGAAGAGTGCCAATCAGAGCTTAGTTTTCTGGCTGTAGACAGTTCCAGATTATAAACTGCATCGTTGCACATCACACACTATATGATCCATGCCTAAAGACTGCCAATAAAATCAAACCTGATTTTGTCAGAGCATCCAAGCCAAGAAAAAGACTGGACTGATAGAGCTCTGATTATGTCGCTGTCCATCGCAATACCACCTTAACCCTCATCCTACCTGCTATAGCACACTGCCCCCTTAAACCTAACCCTACCTGCTATACCACCTTAACCCTCATCCTACCTGCTATAGCACACTGCCCCCTTTAACCTAACCCTACCTGCTATACCACCTTAACCCTCATCCTACCTGCTATAGCACACTGCCCCCTTAAACCTAACCCTACCTGCTATACCACCTTAACCCTCATCCTACCTGCTATACCACACTGCCCCCTTAAACCTAACCCTACCTGCTATACCACCTTAACCCTCATCCTACCTGCTATAGCACACTGCCCCCTTAAACCTAACCCTACCTGCTATACCACCTTAACCCTCATCCTACCTGCTATACCACACTGCCCCCTTAAACCTAACCTTACCTGCTATACCACCTTAACCCTCATCCTACCTGCTATAGCACACTGCCCCCTTAAACCTAACCCTACCTGCTATACCACCTTAACCCTCATCCTACCTGCTATACCACACTGCCCCCTTAAACCTAACCCTACCTGCTATACCACCTTAACCCTCATCCTACCTGCTATACCACACTGCCCCCTTAAACCTAACCCTACCTGCTATACCACCTTAACCCTCATCCTACCTGCTATACCACACTGCCCCCTTAAACCTAACCATAATCACTATACTACACCGGAGCTCCAGATCCATCACCCAGCTCCTCTAAACCACACAATACTGAACTATACCATTTGCTCTTCTATTATTCCTGTTAGCTTTCACCTCAGCTGTAACCTGCTTAACCCATTCTATTTGCTGTGATAGATCCCTTGTAGCATTTCTGCCACATTCCATTGTATTACTTTACACCAGGCTGGCCAGTGGACGATGGGCTCCCCCTCTATATTTCCTCTCAAGATTTCTCCCCATAGGGAGTTTTTTTTTTTTATACCTTAAGTACCTGCTATTTGGGGGTTCAGGTCTGGTGTTTTTTCTGTTTGCTCTTTTTGCTCTGTCTCTTGACTTGCTACTGAATTGAGCCAAGAGGGGAGTGGGGGTAATTAAGGGGACACTGGTGGTTGTTTGAGAAGTATGCAGAATTTAGGCTGTGTGTATTCTGCTAAGGAAAACTGGCTATTTGCATAGGGGTGAGCATCAATGGTTGGATTTAGGGATTTTTGGGAATATTTACAGATAGCAGTGGGGTTTTTTGGTGAACGATGTTTAATCAGAGATTGTAAAGATGAAAGATTCTGCTTAGGGCTGTGTAACAGGCAGAAGCTGACCAGGTCAGAGCAGTCACCTTCTCTCTGATCCAGCCCTTCATCCTCTGGTGCTGCCAAACAATCTCAGCTAACTAATGAAGGAATGACCTGAAACAGGTGTGTCATTTTTCTCAGCGCGTCAGGAGAACGTGTGAGAAACTCGGGCATCTAATAAAAACAAGTGCCAGAAATATATTAGCAATTGCTATTGGCCCAGACTTTGTTTCATCTAATAAAAACAACACATTTCTCAGTTGTTATTTACAAATTTATTTTTAGGATGAGCTGGATCTCATCCAGTGAGATATGGCTGAATCTGGCAGCGTTCCTTCCCTGCGTGTTTTTAAATCGAGTTAGACTATTGGCTGTTTAGAGCTGGCTGCCGTCTGAATGCACCGCGCAGATTTCAGTGACTGAGGCTGAATTCACCACGCAGATTTCAGTGACTGAGGCTGAATGCACCACGCAGATTTCAGTGACTGAGGCTGAATTCACCGCGCAGATTTCAGTGACTGAGGCTGAATTCACCGCGCAGATTTCAGTGACTGAGGCTGAATTCACCGCGCAGATTTCAGTGACTGAGGCTGAATTCACCACGCAGATTTCAGTGACTGAGGCTGAATTCACCACGCAGATTTCAGTGACTGAGGCTGAATTCACCGCGCAGATTTCAGTGACTGAGGCTGAATTCACCACGCAGATTTCAGTGACTGAGGCTGAATTCACCATGCAGATTTCAGTGACTGAGGCTGAATTCACCACGCAGATTTCAGTGACTGAGGCTGAATTCACCACGTAGATTTCAGTGACTGAGGCTGAATGCACCGCGCAGATTTCAGTGACTGAGGCTGAATTCACCACACAGATTTCAGTGACTGAGGCCTCGCGCTTTACCCAGGCTCTCTCTGCTACACCACAGAATAAATAAATAAATAATAATCTCCTCACTGGATAAGCCTGACCTGAATTCAAAGGGAATGAGAGAGGGACCGAGAAGCAAATAGAGAAAACGAGGAAGACAAGCAGAAAAGAAACAGGGAGAGGGAGCATATTTTTGGACCAAAAATATGGTCCAATCACAGGTCAGAACGCTGCTACGTGGGCCAATCACAGGCCAGACCACAGTCATCTTACAAGTACAAGTGAACGGCTGCTCTCTGATCACATGTAGTGCATTAGCCTATACTTTCTATCTCCATAAAGAAGAGATATTTGCACTGCACTGACAGATGAGATAAAAGAGAGAAAATCGAGGTTTCCAAATCAGACAAGAGCGGATCCCACCATTTTATTCCAAACACATCCTCTCTTCATACAGTAAGTTCCACTCAGATTCTGAAATGGTCATGCCTGCTGGACTTCAGAAAAGCCCACATTTATACATCTCTCTGTTCAGCAGAGACATTGGGCTCAATTAAGTTATAAGGTAAGTGGGCAACTGCAGCCAGTCAACAGCGCACTCTGCTGGTGGGAGGATGAAAGCAACACAATGGCTGAGAAAAAGGCAAATAACTTTTTTTACAGTTGAGTTTGATTCCCATTCTGAGCCCAGCGGACAGTAACCTCTATAAAACCCTCAGAACTGACCCATCAAGCATCGCAAGCCCTGACACATCAAAGCACTCGCTGTTTTCTTTCAAGTGAGAGAAAAAGGGAAAGATTTGAAAGGTAAGAGAGGGGGAAAGAGACTAGAGGGATGTTCAAATGAGAGAGAGAGAAATACAGAGAGAGAGAGAATTCCAAAAAACAGAAGAGAAAGATCATTCTTTACAGTGGAAAACTCCATCCATTCCCACATGTAAACATCACACTCACAACTAAAAATAAATAAATCACCACATGTGTTACTAAGTTACCATGTCTTCCACATAGTAAGTTAAAAAGGCAGCAATACTGAAATATGTATTCACTATGTTTGGGAAATCCAGTGCAATCTGCCCATGGCGCCAGAGCCCCTCCTTGCATGCAAAGTGCCCAAAAATTCAGTCTGCCTGAGCGGTACTGATCTGGACAAAGCATCACTCACCAAGTGTCAGCATTTACCTTCCTTGTTTTGTTATTGTATGTTAAAACTTAATCTGTGTATGTTGCTTGGGATAAGAGAATATTACTTATAAGGTAATTTAGGACAAGCTGTTCTGGATAAAAGCGTCTGTCTTTTTGTAGATATTGGAGTGTGTGCATATTCAGCCATATATTGCAAGGGAAAAGCACCTCCTAAAACTTTCTGTTCATTTCACTCGCTTACATTAGTAATGCAGACAGGTAGGCAACTTCATTAAGAGCCATTTATTTTTCCATGGAGCCTGGAACAAATAATGGAATACCTAATTAAGCTTAATCAACAAAGCAGGGCCAAATTTGTTCCAGGGACTAATATAAACAAAAATACATTGAATAAACAACTTTACTTTATCTTTTCATTAGCTCAAACACAACCCTGACATGTATCATTAACAAAGCATTTATAGCAGATTAAAGACACAGATGTCAAGCAGAGATCAGTATCAGTCAAACCTAAATAATGAAGGGAGGCCAGGATCATAAAGCCAGAGCAGTCATGTTTCCAGGATCAGCAGTTAGAACAGTCATGTCGCCAGGATCAGCAGTTAGAGCAGACATGTCTCCAGGATCAGCAGTTAGAGCAGACATGTGACGGACAGACGGAGTGTAGCACAGTGGGTAAGGAACTGGGCTTGTAACCGAAAGGTCGCAGGTTCGATTCCCAGGTAGGACACTGCCGTTGTACCCTTGAGCAAGGTACTTAACCTGCATTGCTTCAGTATATATCCAGCTGTATAAATGGATACAATGTAAAATGCCATGTAAAAGTTGTGTAAGTCGCTCTGGATAAGAGCGTCTGCTAAATGCCTGTAATGTAATATAATGTAACATGTTGTCAGGATCAGCAGTTAGAGCAGACATGTCACCAGGATCAGCAGTTAGAGCAGACATGTTGCCAGGATCAGCAGTTAGAGCAGACATGTCGCCAGGATCAGCAGTTAGAGCAGACATGTCGCCAGGATCAGCAGTTAGAGCAGACATGTTGCCAGGATCAGCAGTTAGAGCAGACATGTTGCCAGGATCAGCAGTTAGAGCAGACATGTTGCCAGGATCAGCAGTTAGGACACACTCGTCCAGTCCCAGTGCTCCCCCAGGGAGATTCAGACATGCTGGCTTTGTTTCAGCCAAGCACTCGATCATTTAAGGCTGCTGAAAATAAGTGCGTAAGTTCTTTCAGACTTTCTCTCATATACGTAGACTGACACATTGCAGGTCTGACTTGTCAAATTAGATTCTGAGACCAGATGTCTGTGCTTTCAAACATTAGGGAGTTACCTAGTTCAACTGTCAATCTAAGATCTGATCAATAAAAAAGGAATCACTTACTTTAGAGCACATTACACAGAATTTAAACACTGAGCTGTCCTGGCGGACTTAAAGTTCTGGGATAGGTGCTGCTGGGTGGCTCACTCTAAGGAACTGTTCCACTGCACAGGCCTGTGGTCCGAGTTTGCCAGTGTCAGCGCCGGTGCCGGTGAGTGATGATAATCAGCGACTGACATCACATGTTCAGGAGCAGAGCACAGGCCTGTCTGCTTTCTTCTGAACCGAAAGCAAAGGCTGCAGCAATGATTGCTAATGAATATGACTGAGAATTCCAAACTGGCAGAAAAATGAATATCATTGAGTTCATAAATATGACCCCAACTGGGAGCAAAAGGGGAATAAGCACAAAACATTTATTCTTCATGTCACGCACAGCTAGTTCTGATATTATATGAGCTGACAAATCATCCTTCAACAGACACTGCACTCAGTTTAGGAGAATTACCAGCCTGTAGCAGCTGTGGGCGAATCAAAAGGCCGCACAAGCAGGGAGGGACAGATTGAACTCCCCCATGCAAACATGGCCATGAATGACACCTGTCAATCAAAGTTTTTGACACAGAACAGAGTGGAAAAGAAGGAGGGAGTACTAAAGAAGGACAAGATGGGAAGGGGTGGAGGAGAAGAAGAGGTGGAGGAGGAGAGAGTGCTGAATCATCTTTAATGTATTCTCTTATTCAAAGCAGCACCTGCAGGTTCCTCTATTTCTCCACAGCTCGTGGTATAATTAGAGATCCAGCTCAGCTGTGACGCAGACGCGCGCATCATTTCATAAAACAACAGTTGGTGATTCGGTGAAGATGCTGGCGACCGGCTAAACGATTAGGCTCCTCCCTTCGCACAGTGACAGGCCGTCGTGGGGGCAGACTGGAGCCATGTGTCTGAACGAGCACACGCAGATAACATTACAGAACTTAAGAGGAGAACATTAAATACTTCATCTAACACATGCAGGTAATTGGAGCTGAAGTGTAGTCATAAACCATTCAAAATTACCTAAAAATAAAAAGGGTAATTTAAAAACCACTGATGTGCCAGAAAAAACCTTATCCTGGTTTTTCACGTCAAGTACTTCTGAAATAATTGAAATAACATTGCCTCTCTGTTTTTTCAGAATATATCAATATGCTGTACATTTGTATCACATATGAAAGCTGTATATTCTGAGTAATGAAATGAGGACACCACACAGACTAAAACACAGACCAAAAGTGCAGCACACAGACCAAAAGCGCATCACGCAGACCAAAATCGCACCACACAGACCAAAAGCGCACCACACAGACCAAAAGTGCCCCACACAGACCGCAAAGATCAAAAGTGCACCAGACAGACCAAAAGGTCTGCAGCGGGAGCAGGAAACCCCAAAAGCAGTAAAAGCCTGATCCTCAGCCCGACTGAGAGCGGCAGGGAGAACCTGGCGTGCTACACCACAGCCTGCATCAGGAGGCAGAGCCTCAGATAAGCATGACAATTAGCAGCAGAGCTATTATCAGCCTCCGAGATTAAAGTAAGACTTCTTATTGAGGTGTTTAATAGCTGTTGAGTGCTTGACACAAATTATAAAAATCAGTTTTGTTTTGTGTTGAAATTCGCAGATGCAAGGTTTCAGGGCTGACGAAGCAGAGCCTAATCTAAATGTGTTTTTTCTTCTTACTATTAATGACTGACACCACTTAAAAATGTGCAAACACACAATGCAACAAGACAATTTACCGGTGTTGGATTAAGGAGGAAACATGAGATTAACAATCATTTCAGAAATATTTGTCAAATTAAGGCCTTAGGGAATATGCCATCAGACACAAAATACACAGTCAATGTAAATAAATAAACATTCTGGAATTTGGGGTTTGCTGCTCAAATACCAAGGACCCAGCAGCTCTTAATATAACATTGCACAGATCCTATGGTATTATCTGTCTGTCCCATCCTACTCAAACTAAGCCCCTCCTCATAGTCTTGAAGCTTCTTTTCACTGTTTTTTTCTCTCTAGTGTGAAAAGGCTATAAGCCCACCACTACTGCAAGCACAGAGAGCTGTGATCCAGCCTCAATAAACCGCTTTTCTGCTGAACTGCTCACACAGTGCCACAGGAGAGCTAGCACGACCTGCAGGAGAGATGCATCTTTCACCGGAGATCCCCAATCCATATAGACACCAGATCCCCAGCTCACTCAGACACCAGATCTTCTGCTCACTCAGTCAGCAGATCTCCTGCTCACTCAGACACCAGATCTCCAGTCACACTCTTGACCCATCATTGATTGTGTCCACAATGTGCTGTAAACCCAAACAAACACAGTAACAGAGCCTCTGGTGTGTAGTCTTCTGTGAAGCACAAGCGGGTTGTGAGTTCAGGAGGACCTTCTGGTGTTCCTCAGTGAGAACCTTTCTGTCTCTACGAACACACACAAGATGGAAAGTCACTACAGATAATGTTTGTGTTGGGTCTACATTACATTACATTTATTTGGTAGAAGCTTTTATCCAAATAAATGTAATGTAATGTTGACCCAACACAAACATTATCTGTAGTGACTTTCCATCGCGTGTGTGTTCGTTTGGGTTTACAGCATATTGCGGACACAATCAATGATGGTTTCTCTCATCCACCTCTCACTCCATCTCTTCATTCATTCTCTCATTCTCTCTTCTCTCTCTTTCTTTCCACGTAACCTTCAGCCCTACCTGACTCCTCATCGGACTTGTCGTTATCGGAGTCGGTGAGGGTGAGGGCGGAGTTCTCGCGGCTGGAGAGGCCGGAACTGCGGCGGGACTTGATCTCGTGCCCCCCCCAGAGCTGGACGGCGCGCTCCGGGGACAGCGCCCCCTCTGGGTCGGAGTCGGCATCGGAGCCCGCGCTCAGGGAGTAGGCGCGGTGCAGCAGGCCCAGGTCCGAGCAGTACGCACTCTGGTGAGGGGCCGGCTCACAGATACCCAGCTCTGCCAAAGTAAAATTACCTGTGAACAGAACACGGGATGTCAGGTACAGCATGGTACCAGCGGGGTCAAAGCACCTGGAGGTGCACCTGTAGATAAGGGAGTTGAGGGGACTGGGTACAGGTACACCTGTAGATAAGTGAGTAGAGGGGACTGGGTACAGATACACCTGCAGATAAGTGAGTAGAGGGGACTGGGTACAGGTACACCTGCAGATAAGTGAGTAGAGGGGACTGGGTACAGGTACACCTACAGATAAGGGAGTAGAAGGGACTGGGTACAGGTACACCTGTAGATAAATGAGTAGAGGGAACTGGGTACAGGTACACCTGTAGATAAGGGAGTAGAGGGGACTGGGTACAGGTACACCTGCAGATAAGTGAGTAGAGGGGACTGGGTACAGGTACACCTGCAGATAAGGGAGTAGAGGGGACTGGGTACAGGTACACCTGTAGATAAATGAGTAGAGGGAACTGGGTACAGGTACACCTGTAGATAAGGGAGTAGAGGGGACTGGATACGGGTACACCTGTAGATAAGGGAGTAGAGGGGACTGGGTACAGGTACACCTGTAGATAAGTGAGTAGAGGGGACTGGGTACAGGTACACCTGTAGATAAGGGAGTAGAGGGGACTGGGTACAGGTACACCTGTAGATAAATGAGTAGAGGGAACTGGGTACAGGTACACCTGTAGATAAGTGAGTAGAGGGGACTGGGTACAGGTACACCTGTAGATAAGTGAGTAGAGGGGACTGGGTACAGGTACACCTGTAGATAAGTGAGTAGAGAGGGCTAAGCTTTATATAGATTTTATATGAGTTGCATATGAGCTCTAAATTAAATGTGCTTGCATGAGGGGGGACACTACTGAACCCAGCCCACAGACAGTGGAGACTCTGTACACACTGCCCTCCAAAATAAATATAGAAAATAATCCAAATTAAAGTATATCCAATGGAATCAATAAACACAACAGAGGCCCAATTAAATCTAGATAGAAGGAAAGGCAATTAAGGAAAAAGGCCTGCATAACCAATTTATTTTCCATGCTAATTAAAACAGCATTGGGATGCAATCCTTCACAATCAGCTAAAAAAGGAAGAGGTGATTTCCATTAATTAACTATCTGCAAGGGAATCATTCCGGAAATATGATTCAACATGGTAAAAATTAGGTGATTGCTGTGTTAATTCCGATTTCTCAGTTTATCAACGTAATCAAAAGGAAAAATGATGAAATCGGCCTTCAACAACCTTACAACAGAGAGGAGATTAAGAACAAGGAAACAGACTACAGTAACTAGCACAGAGAAGTGCTACAATACGGAAACACTCTCTGTCAGTTCCTTTTCAACTCAGCCACATCAGGACACAGACTGAAGTTCAGTGCATGAACTGAACAGGTTTTGTAGACATTTTACAATTGATGACTGCTGCTCTGACCACTGCTCCACACTGCTGCTCTGACCACTGCTCCACACCGCTGCTCTGACCACTGCTCCACACTGCTGCTCTGATCACTGCTCCACACGGATGCCCTGACCACTGCTCCACACTGCTGCTCTGACCACTGCTCTACACTGCTGATCTAACCACTGCTCCATACTGCTGCTCTGATCACTGCTCCACACGGATGCCCTGACCACTGCTCTACACTGCTGCTCTGATCACTGCTACATTACAGACCTCATCTGAATAATGAAATCAAACAGGTAATCAAGTACAGGGCACTAAACCTGCCTCAATCACACAGGATAATTAAATATTAAGCCCGTGTGTACTGATCAGCCCAATGACTGCTGAGTGTTCTCAGTCCTGTGGCAGTTAAATGTGAGGAGTTGTGTGTATATATAAGCACAATCAAACCAGCAGTTAATGTGGCCTTTTCTTCCTGTGCAATCAATAGCAGATTCATTCCTTTAAACCGCATGCATCCTGCACACAGTTTACAGGAGCAGAAATGAATCGATCAGGTTTTGTGGGGAAACAGCCTTTGATTTTATTGTGATGTGACAGAGTGTTCTGGCAGTTTTTCAACGGTAACTTCACATTTTAGGGAAGAACTGCACCACGGATATGATCAGCCGTTAGAAGTGTTTTGCATGCTGACACGCAAGTCAGCAGAAGCAATTACAACAAAATGCACAGCACATTTCTTGTTGAAGGAACAGCACTACATCCACACACGTACACCACATTACCACAGAAACAGCGATAATGTGTTCGCTGTTCAGGTGCTGAGGCAGAGCAGCATAATGGAAACTGGGTTTGTTACCTGGAGGTTGCAGGTTTGATCCCCAAATGGGGCACTGCTGTTGTACCCTTGAGCAAGGCACTTATATCCTGCATTGCTTTGGTGAAATACAGCTCTATAAATGGATTGTGGGCAAAATGTGACCTGTGTAAGTCAGCTAAATGCCTCACATGTAAATATGAAGGATGGCACTCTTTCAGGGGAGAGGGCAGAAACAGTATGAAGCATCGCTCTCTCCCCCCGGAGGAAGGATCAAAGGAGGAGGGGCTGGCCCCTGAGGGAGGAGGTGCGGGAGGAGCCCCGTCCCTGGCCCCCGGCCTGAGGGAGGAGGTGCGGGAGGAGCCCCGTCTCTGGCCCCCGTGGCTGAGCACAGCTGCTCCGCCCCACTCTGCAGTGATGTAGAGAGTGAAGAGCGCCGTTTGCAGGTTTACTCTCCTGGGCTATCCCCCGCCCCCCACCCCTCCCCCGCCCCCCCCGATGCTCCCATCGGTATCGCCACATCCCTCTGCCTCGCCGTCTCTAGCGCCATGAGTTATGGCGCCCGTTTCCCACAATCCTCCCTGAGCGAGGGTTTATAAATATGGGCCCATCCCAGTGGAGGCTTGGGAACAAACACTCTGGAGCCGAACTTTCCTGCTGACGTGAGCAGGAACAGAGAGCGGCAGGGCGGGGGTCAGCCTCCCATCGTTTATCCAGGGGAGCAAAGGCACGAAAAACTGCACAAAATCCCCGTCTTCATTCTCCCCATGATTAATGTGTTACTGCGCCCAGGCCAGGACTGCTCGGGGGGACTCGGAAGGCCTTTGTGTTATTCAAACACTGCAATACCTCATCTTCCCCCTTCTGTCTTTCTGCTTCCTCTTACAAGACCTGACTAATCAAACCGGGAGCGGAGCACGCCCGTACAGCGAGCATCTCTCCACCGTGCCCTGCCTGCTCCAAGCAGGCTGCATCAGCCAAGCCAGCCGGAGAAGAGAGAAGAAATGAGGACTGAAAGAGGGAGGACAGAAGTGTGTTATGACTTCTCAGCAGCTCAAGCATGCTGTTGATAGTGGCTAAAGGGAGGTGGCCTTACTTAACTGATCTAATTTGACTCCGGACAGGACAGAAATGCCCCTCAGCGTCCCAGCGTCTGCAGTCGAATGCTCTTCCTGCGCTCTTGGCGACGCGCAGTGGTAATTTCCCGTCCCTGGTAGCAGGACTTAAAGGCCGCGTGGGTCTAGGGGGGGGGACACAGGGAGGGGACTGCTGCTCTTTTATTTATCTTTCTCCAAATGACAGAAGCACTGATGGGTCCTGAGAGGCTAGGAACAAGGCGGACAGACCACCAGCATGGAGAGCACTGGAGCCCCACAGGACACACACCTGTGCATACAGGACAGGACACTCTGCCCCCATAGCCAGTCAAGCATGATGCAACCAACCATGTGATTTGGTTGGACCAATTGCAGACAGGGGGAGGTCTATGAACTTGTGGACCTCTTGTGAACAGTTTGCACTGGGGGCACACAGACACACACTGCACAGTCCAAACGAAACTCAACCATAAAGACATGAGGTCTGGCACCAGGAGGGGATCAAACGTCTCGCTGGCTAGAGCGCACTTTCAAAAACAACACAGTGACAACACAATGCAGAATCAACACAACGCCTTCTGAACACAGTGTCAACACGATGCAGAATCAACACAACGCCTTCTGAACACAGTGTCAACACGATGCAGAATCAACACAACGCCTTCTGAACACAGTGTCAACACGATGCAGAATCAACACAACGCCTTCTGAACACAGTGTCAACACGATGCAGAATCAACACAACACCTTCTGAACACAGTGTCAACACGATGCAGAATCAACACAACGCCTTCTGAACACAGTGTCCCTAAGGTGCCATGTTCTTATCTACTCTGAGTAATTACCTCCTCAAGTCTCACCGAGAGGCTTGGACGGCACTCCAAACGCAGGAGTTCCATTTTCAGAAGACGCACGACTCGACCACTCCCTGAGAAACTCCGAGTGAGAGAGGAAGAGGATGGTATGAGAGGAAGAGCAGGAAGGAAAGGAGAGTCAGGAAGATGGAGGGGAAGAAGGAAAGAGGGTGATGGGGTGAAAGGGGAGGATGGAGTAAGTGTAATGCAGCGTTTCCATGGTGACAGTGACAGTTTAGTGGGCGGAGCCAGGATGAGCGAGTAATAGACGCACTCGCAGCGCGTTGTCCTCCCGAGGTTCTGCGCATTCAAGCACGCCGCTCACAAACAGGAAGTGAGGCGCGGTGGCAGAGGGCTCTCTGATACCCATCTCCTCTTCCCCCTGCGGGACTGATGTCCCCCATCCCCGCCCGGGGGCTGAAAGCATCAAACAGCAGACAGATATTTGATTGCAGCTTTACCCAGCTCTAGCTCTACAGACAGTGTGCTTATCCTGATAAATGCAGCTTCCGTAAGTCACATCGGCTAAAAGCAGCTACCAAACGGCAAATGGCTGACCGTGAGACGGTGCGACCTTGCCAGAGCGGTGAAGGTCAGGAGCAGCATGCTGCTGTGCTGGAGAATTACAATCACAATAACTCAGCAAATATGAGTAACTGGAAGCTTTAATGACAAACACAGGACTCCGCTCACCAAGAACATCATATTGCCTATAGTCTGCAACCCTTCAAAGGTCTCTGCTTCTAGTATGAATCCTGGAGGCCTATTGCATTAACTCTTAACACACAGTGTTAAAATACTCACAGGTATCACGGGAAAACCCCCCATGATTAATTTCCACCTACAGGTACAGACCCTTATTCTGCTGGCTGATCTCCACCTGAAATCAGTCCTGTAATGTGCTTAATTAGCCCCTTTTAATAACTGAATAAGCATCACGGAAACTGTGACGACTGTCCCTTATGATATTGCATTTCAACAACCACAGCGATTTAAGTGCTAAAATGACATGGAGAAACAGGAATACAGATTAATGAAATAGAGGAAATATGAAATATAAAATATGAGTGCAGGCTTTTGCTTCATGTCTAAATCCCTCCATGTAATGAGTGCATAAGCATATACGAGTACTCTCCTGCATCTCACTCCACCTGTCACTCAGAGAAAGCACCGCCCCCAAAAAGAATGGGTATTGGGGCAGTTACAGTAACACACATCTAAAGGAATGGGCATTGGGGCAGTTACAGTAACACACATCTAAAGGAATGGGCATTGGGGCAGTTACAGTAACACACATCTAAAGGAATGGGCATTGGGGCAGTTACAGTAACACACATCTAAAGGAATGGGCATTGGGGCAGTTACAGTAACACACATCTAAAAGAATGGGCATTGGGGCAGTTATAGTGACCCACATCTAAAGGAATGGGCATTGGGGCAGTTAGAGTAACACACATATAAAGGAATGGGCATTGGGGCAGTTACAGTAACACACATCTAAAGGAATGGGCATTGGGGCAGTTACAGTAACACACATCTAAAGGAATGGGCATTGGGGCAGTTACAGTAACACACATCTAAAGGAATGGGCATTGGGGCAGTTACAGTAACACACATCTAAAAGAATGGGCATTGGGGCAGTTATAGTGACCCACATCTAAAGGAATGGGCATTGGGGCAGTTACAGTAACACACATCTAAAAGAATGGGCATTGGGGCAGTTATAGTGACCCACATCTAAAGGAATGGGCATTGGGGCAGTTAGAGTAACACACATATAAATGTGTGCCTAACAAATGTGACAGCCATATTCCCTCTAACTGTGAATTCCACCTCAACACAATTATAGAATCTCTACAGGTGACATGAAAGAGGAAGATATAGATTCTTCCTCAACTGCTCACCTCCTCCAATCAGAAACACTATAGCCAATCAATGATTCAATCAATCAATCAATCAAGTCAATCAATCTTTCCATTGCATGAAAAACATTTCCAATTACCGTCCGAGACTTGAGAAAATAAGACCAAATCTATAAATCCTCTCTAAGCTCATACGGATAAAATGTAAAATGTTCTGTGACCCCTTAATAAACCAAGAAATGCTCAACTTCACTCTTACTTAAATCTGTATGTTGATACTTACATTTACTGTGGTAGTATTTAACCAAATATATGTTGGTTTGTTTGTTATTCATATATTTTACCTTTTTAAAATTCTCGTTTTGATTTTAGTGAAGTTCAAGCATTTAAAATTCAGCCATCAAGCACACTGAAGATAAAGAAACAGGAGCCTCACATTAACATGCCAACCTGCTTCACTGACAGAGACCAAGTCCCTACAAACCAATGATTAAAATCACAAAGCTAAGTACCCAGGAGCATGAATTCAGATACACACACACTTTTTATATAAAAGAATTCTTCTTCTCACCTACATCATTGGGAGGGATCTGATTAAATCTTAGTGGCGCTATCTTGTTAAGCAGGTATTACAAATAATGTGCACTGAGAGTTTGTATCTTTGCCCGTAGACAGTAAAATAAACATTTTTGCATCTGAGATTTCTTGCATTTCCATAACTCCTGTTCAATAGAGAAATATCAGTGAGAATGGCTGCATGTTTAGAATGTTGAGCAGAAACAGGAAGCAGAGATTTTAACCCCTCATTTAAAACTGGGGTGCCAGTGCAAGACCACGCCCAACGCTGTGCTCGATGGACAACTTAAAGCATCACGCTGTAGATGTCCTCCCAGTGTATGACTCCCCCCAACACCGTGCAGGCTATATTACCCTGCCCCCAACACTGTGGAGGCTATATTACCCTGCCCCCAACACTGTGCAGGCTATATTACCCTGCCCCCAACACTGTGGAGGCTATATTACCCTGCCCCCAACACTGTGGAGGCTATATTACCCTGCCCCCAACACCATGGAGGCTATACTACCCCACCTCCCAACACTGTGGAGGCTATACTACCCCACCTCCCAACGCTGTGGAGGCTATATTACCCTACCCCCCCAACACTGTGGAGGCTATATTACCCTACCCCACAACACTGTAGAGGCTATATTACCCTACCCCCAACACTGTGGAAGCTATATTACCCTACCCCACAACACTGTAGAGGCTATATTACCCTACCCCCAACACTACAGAGGCTATATTAACCTACCCCCCCAACACTGCGGAGACTGTGCTAGCCCAGCTAGCCCCCGCTACACTGTGGAGGCTATGCTAGCCCAGCTAGCCCCAGCCCCCGCACACTGTGAAGGCTGTGCTAGCCCAGCTAGCCCCCGCTACACTGTGGAGACTGTGCTGGCCCAGCTAGCCCCGCTACACTGTGGAGACTGTGCTGGCCCAGCTAGCCCCCCTACACTGTGGAGACTGTGCTAGCCCAGCTAGCCCCCGCTACCTGCATAAATTCTCTTACTGTTCTGGGTCACTGTATTCATGCTGCTGTCTGCATTTTCCTCTTCCAGAAACTTCTACTTTTGACCTGAGTTGCGATAAATAGGATTGATGATAACATTTAAAGGCACATACATCTATAGAAAACAAATATTATTTCCAATTTAGAGGTGTCAAGTGGTGTAGGTCTTTGCCAGACCTCAGCAATTTATTCAGCCTTTATTTTGGAACAATAAGGTTTTTTATGAAAAAATCAATGCAGCGCAGAGACAGCTCACAGAGACTGTGTGATGAATAAAGTCATTATGCAATAAAATTCACTAAAAACTGCAAGGACACAAACTTACAATATGATACATCACAAAGACTACATTACCTAAATCTGCAATCTGCAGTGATACCACAAATATACACAGCACAGACATGCTCACACACAAAGACACAACCACACACACACAATCACCCACACACATACGCATATGTGCATACACAAGCTCACACACAAAGACACAACCACACATGCACGCAAGCACGCACGCACACACACACGCACACGCACACACACATACACACTCAAGAGGCTCCAGTGAGGTAGAAGCAGCTGGTATCTGACAGAGAAAATAAAACAGTAAAATAAAGTCATTCAAATGAAAACAAAAATAAACATTATGAGTTAGAGCTGAAGCATTAAGCTCTTTTACTGCCACAGTCATTCCCCATTTATTCCTGCAATAATATTATCACTTATCATTATGCATGAATCCCATTTATATGCTGTTCTTCTCTTATGCTACCTGCTCTTGTTCATTGTGCAAATAAATCAGCCAAGACATTAACTGTTATTAATTTGGAAAAAATCTAAATTATTGTTAGAAGGGAAGATGGATGTGGGGGGGGGGGGGTAGACAATGTTACATAGTGACAGAGCACGAGCAGGAAGGATGCGTAGGAAGGCCAGCTGGCTGACTTTTTCCCGTGGTGAAGGGGATTGTGGGTATTGTGGTGGTGTCATTGAATGACTATATAGCCAACAGAGCCCCGCCCAGAGAGGCCAGAGTGACCTCTGCAGTATCTGAGCAGAGCTGCGCAGAGCCGAGCAGCCCGGGTTTGAGCACATCTGTAGCCGGAGCAGCCGACCGTGGCAGCAGATGCTGCAGACAGACACGCTGCTCCTGGGGGGGGGCTATTTTGGGGAGGGAGACAGTGCAAGTGCTTCTGGAGCACCAGGACCCAAGCGCACCCCGCAGCATATGGCTCCCTCCCTCCACCCACCCCAACACCCCCCAAGCCATGTCCTCCGCTCCCCCCCCGTGCACCAATGAGAGGAAGGGGACACGTTAAGGCACGTGTCTGAGATCATTTATAACACACATCTGCCTTCATCTATAACACGCTCAAGCTGCATTAACAGCGTTTTACACTGAGCTCTGCCACACTAACGTTGGAGCAGATGTCACTGCAGATAACACTGTAAAAGCCCATTTAAATAGTGAATTTTACATTTGTCCCATTTTGTATGCTTCACAGAGCACCCTAATGCCCACAGAGGCAAGCCCAGGGCAGCAGGGGCACAGAACACTGGTTTAAACCCCCCTGGAGGGGCAGACAGCCTTGTGGATGCACGCTGCTGACGGGACGGGCCTGTGGCCGGGGGGCATGCTGACGGGACGGGCCTGTGGCCGGGGGGCATGCAGACGGGACGGGCCTGTGGCCGGGGGGCATGCAGACGGGACGGGCCTGTGGCCGGGGGGCACGCTGAGCCCAGTGCTCTGTCCCCTGAATCATCGGGGAGTACAGGTGGGATTCGAGGTGTCAACTATAGAAAAACACACAAGAAGCTGCATGTCCTCCATCCACAGCATGCTCATCGCCACGGTGATGGGAGGCTTCTCAATAATTCCCCAGCCATTTCTACAGCAATTGCAAAGCCCCCCCAGAGATTAGTCCCTCTGTGATTTCACAGGGAGTGGAATGCAGCGTGTTGGGACCCAGTGACTACAGCGTGTTGGGACAGGGGGCGGGGCCGGGGGGGGCGGCAGGTCTGCTGACTCCTGTGTGGTGAGACAAGTCTGAAAGTCCAGCCGCGATGGCCTGGGGGGTTCGACCTGCCTCACTACCAGATTGCTTCACTGGCAGCCACGGCAACAGCTCCACCCCCCCCCCCCCCCGAGAGCGTGCAAGCTCCCTCAACTTTCATTATCACCAGAGAGCGGCTCGGAGACGAGATTCACACATTAAGATCAACCCAATCACTGAAGATCAATATTCATCTGAGAAAGAAAATGACAGGAAATGAGTTTCTCCCCCCTGCCCTTGGTAAAGATGTTTAAGCTGATTTTATAAAGGTGTTATCAGGGGTGGAGAGGTGGCCTGCATACAGGCCTGGGGGAGACTCAGGTGAGAGACAGGACGGAAGAGCATTTGGGCCTGTCCCCATCACTTCTATGGACACACTGTGTCCTGGTGTACTGTCATGGTTAGAGCACCTGGACTGTTTAAAAAGTGAGCTGAGGAAGTTGTTCTGGAAACGTTGTTCTGCTAAATGCCTCCATGTAAAAGCCACTGTAACACCTGCCTGCAATCGGTCCTTACCTGCGGCCGCCCCTCTGGGTCAGTGTTAATCACAGCTTTTTTTGTTTGTGGCAAGGCGGAGATCAATATGGCAGTTCCGCTCTATTTCAAAACACCAGATCAATCTGGTTCTGCTCACCATTAAGATGAAGACCAAGCCAGATCCCAGCTTCTTAAAGATGCCTCCCCCCCATGTTCTGGGCGAACAGTTGAACACATCTCAGGGCCTAAAGTCAGCTCTCGCACCAGCCAGCCACCGTAATTAGAGCCCTGACTCCTGTTCACTAGGAGTTCAGGATTCATCACACATTGATTTCAGAGTTAAAGATCTAATCCGGGTAGACCGCCAGTCGAAGCTCAGGAGCCAATCACAGGCCTTGTCCCAAACCCCGGGAACCCGTCCTCCCGCTCTGTCTCTGTGCGAGTCTTTATTTGTGTAAAGGCGACAGAGTCACATGCAGAGCTTCAAAGACGATCACGCGGTGTGCTGCTGATAAGCCGCTTGCTCGTGCTTGGGCACGGGCGTAAAACACTCGCCCGTACTCACTGCTGTTTCACTGGCAGTCCCAGGCCGTCAGGCGCAAGATGGCGGTTTTTTCCGCTGTTCTGCTGGGTTCACTGAGTGAAGTTCTGGTTTCAAGTGGTACTTTTTTATTGTGTTTGGAGCAGCATCAGGAGGAGACTGTTGAGCCGCGGTGTCTAAAGCAAGACGAGTCGAGCAGATGGTTGCTGATCAAACAGACCCCCACTGAGAGACCCTCAGGCCACTGACCATCATAGCAAAGGCTGCGCTATGGCAGCAAACACTCGTCTGGTCAGTCAAGGGAAACTTTCCTTACATTTATTATCGATACTGCTAGTTAACCAAACATGATATAAGCCTTCATTTATGAACTTTGGCTTGATATTGCGCTGGCTGAACTCAGGTAATGAGGCCTGAGACAGACCAAACATGGAACAGACTAACACCTGAGACAGACCAAACAGGGCACAGACTAACACCTGAGACAGACCAAACATGGCACAGACCAACACCTGAGGCAGACCAAACACGGCACAGACAAACACCTGAGACAGGTAAGAGGGGAGACTGGTCTGTGTTTAACGCAGGTGAATACACAGCCTGAAACAGGAACTGCTGGTGCACACAGGAAGTGATGCAGGAAGTGAACAGGTTTAACCCCATGTATAATAACCCCAGATTTAACCCCAAGTATAATAACCCCAGATTTAACCCCAGGTATACTAACCCCAGGTATATCCCCAGGTACAGCCTCAGGTATAATAACGACAGGTACATTACCCGCAGGCCGGCTCAGGCGCCTCACCTTGCTGGGGGAACTCGTCGGCCTCGCGGTGCACCAGCTCGGCCATGCAGCCAGCGTAGCGCAGCCGGGCCTCCTGGTCCAAGGCCTTCAGCGTGTCGCTGGAGCTGTAGGATTTCTGCGTGGGCACGCGGCACTCCCCGGCGTCCAGCGAGGAGGACGAGAAGCTGGGCTCCTTCCCGCTCGGGCCGCGCGTCAGGGAGCGCTGCCGCCGGTCCTTCAGGTCCATCGCCGCCAGGCCGTCTGCAGGGGGAGCCAGAGAGAGAGCGAGGGGTTAGGCAGGAGGGGTCAGGCGGGAGGTCATGCTGGGAGATGGGGAGTGACATCAGCACGCCGCATGTGACATTGTGGGAGAACTGCGCAAGTCTGTAGCTGGTGAGCTAGACAGGAAGCAGAGAGGTGTGGCCTCCGCTCTAGACAGGAAGCAGAGAGGTGTGGCCTCCACTCTAGACAGGAAGCAGAGAGGTGTGGCCTCCGCTCTAGACAGGAAGCACAGAGGTGTGGCCTCCGCTCTAGACAGGAAGCAGAGAGGTGTGGCCTCCGCTCTAGACAGGAAGCAGAGAGGTGTGGCCTCCGCTCTAGACAGGAAGCAGAGAGGTGTGGCCTCCGCTCTAGACAGGAAGCAGAGAGGTGTGGCCTCCGCTCTAGACAGGAAGCACAGAGGAGTGGCTGCTGCTCTGTTACCATCCCAACCACTGCAGAACCTAATACTTCCACACAGCCTCAAGATATTTGTCATTAAATGTTTAAAGGAAACAAAATAAAAACAAAAAAACATTAAATTATAATTTGCGATCTAACCTGGTAATTATCCAATGAGAGAGTGAGCTGGGTGTCAGAATGCAGGAGACTGAGACGAGTCGATTCTTTTAATAAAGATTCATTAAAATGTCCACAAGGTCATATGGAAATCTGCCCCACTGTGTCTATTGATTAACAGCTGCTATTAATGCTCATTATGCAGAAAGCATTCCTCTCAGTGGGCTATTGGCCATTTAATGCTAATCAAGTGTTCAGTCATTTGCCCTATGGAAACAACACAAAGCTGGAGTGGGCCAGCATCCTCCCAAAAGGCACGCACATGCAGGCGTCCAGTTTTTCACCATATTTTCACCACTGCTAACTGACGCCAGATCCATTTCACACATTTACACATATGCAGTAAAACGTTCAGTGTCAAATCAACTCTAACAGAGTGCATATGCATCCAATAGGGACAACACGTGCTCTGTAAGAGTTTAACACTGCACACACATCATTAAGCTTGGGGAAGGACAGAACACTGCACACACATTAAGCTTGGGGAAGGACAGAACACTGCACACACATTAAGCTTGGGGAAGGACAGAACGCTGCACACACATTAAGCTTGGGGAAGAACAGAACGCTGCACACACACTAAGCTTGGGGAAGGACAGAACACTGCACACACACATAAAGCTTGGGAAAGCAGAGAAAGCACTGCACACACATTAAGCTTGGGGAAGGACAGAACGCTGCACACATACATTAAGCTTGGGAAAGCACAGAGAACACTGCACACACACTAAGCTTGGGAAAGCACAGAGAACACTGCCACACATTAAGCTTGGGGAAGGACAGAACGCTGCACACACACCAAGCTTGAGGAAGGACAGAACACTGCACACACATTAACCTTCGCCCTGCCACTGCCACATCACAGTCCCCTCACTGAGAGGAATCTGACCCTGAATAGCCTCCCATCAGCACACTGATTACAGCATCTCATTTTAATTACACTGAAACATGCTAAAGGGGCCTGTAGCCTACGACTGGTAAACAAGAGCCATGCAACAGAATATTTTAAACAACCCTCTGCCCCCCTTACTGTCCAGACTGATAAGGTCTATACTAACAGTGCTTCTTATCGATGCCAAACACCACATAAAAACACGCAGTCGATTGAATAAGGGAACGCTAATATCTGTACTAAAGAAGCTTCTTATCCATGCAAAATGCCACATACAAATACATAAACTACTGAATTACACACGCAGAACAGAGGGATATAAAGCAACGCATTTGGTTTATTACTGAAACAAGGAAAATTTAGCGCATGCAGCCCCAGATTTGCTTTGTTCTTGTGTTAACTACATTGTGACACGGTTATACTACCACACAGCAGACAGTGACAACAGTGGGCAGGTCTACAATGAATAAAATACAATTATAATTTGCAGCAGCTTGCAGTGTGGCATTAAATGCGAGTTATTAAAATGCTTCACCATCGGGCCTGAGAGAGAGAGAGAGAGAGGAGGTGGTGAGGCATCTGTGCTCCCCCTGTGATGATTCTTTCAACACAAGAGAAACATCGCTGGAGCAGATAAAGGGAACAGGCATGAGCCCCCCAGCAGGACCTGGCAGCAGATGACTCCAGTGGAATTTGGGAAATTAAAAAGCACACTGGCAGAGTCTGATAATTATTCCGTGTGCTGCAATATCCTGGCCTCAGCGCCACCGATTTCCATCTCAATGGAACTCTTCTCCATAAATAAAGAACAGATAAAAAATAAATAAAGAAGTATGGTTACATAAAGACTGATTATGAGGGAAAAGCTGGAACATATTTCTGACCCCAGCTTCATTTCAGCAGGGAAGGATCTCAGCAGCCTGTTCAGATCTAACAGACACTAAATGACCAGAACACTGACACAGTCAACTAACTGCGCTGTCCTGTGCTGTGCCACAACCCCAACACAGTCAACATAATTCTCTGTCCTGTGCTGAGTCCAACACAGTCAGCTACTGACCTGTCCTGAATGTACAATTATTGTTTACAATCTTTGTTTTATCTGACTGGAGACAGTTCGACAGCAAGACGTCCAACGGCCTGGCCACACCCCTCCCTCTCATCACCTATAAATAAAGTCCTGAATTCTCTGAGCACATCTAACAGAGCATATCGGAGTACGACCCGCTCACTCGAGCGGGCTCTGCTCTCCCAGGATGAGTCAGTCTGAGTCAGGGGCCCTGGGATATCCTCTCTGTTCAGACGGAAGAATCCAGTCTGGCAGGACATTAAAAGAGTGTGTTCACAGAAAAGGACAGTCTGCACACATCTGAGCAGACACCAGCCAACTGAATACGAACCAGAGACCATTTAGTGTGCACTGTCACTTCTGAAAGGGAACGAGATCTCAGGACATTCAAAAAGGCCTGGAGCCTGGAGCTGTTATCCAAGGACAGTGGAGGACTGCGGTCTGTGAGTCACTCACTGTGTGCAGTTAAAACAGCTCTACTGGAAATAGGGCAGAGGCTCAAGTCAAACACACTTGACTGAGCAAAGCAGGGCTAAAATGAGAGTGCACAAGTACACATGCCCAGAGATGCATTTAGAGGACCACAGAAGCAGATCGGCACAGGTGAGACAGTCAGAGTCACTCATGACTCCTGGATAACGAAGGGGGATCCTTATCGTCATAACGACGGGGGATCCTTATCTTCGTGTGTGTGTGTGCAGAGACAGCCAGGAAGCAACAAACTTCTCCTCACAGATGATTGGCTGGTGCATGTTTCTCCTCCAGTTTTGGGTACTGCCACAAATATTCTCTGGATACTTGCGTTCACAAGAGCTGATAAATAAATGCATAAAGAGCCACAACCAAGCATCAATTTTACATGATAAATACGCCATGGAAAAACAGCAAATTGTCGACCCTGTGTGACATCTGGCCTAAGATTCCCTCAGAAGAGAAAGTTAGAGGAGAAAGGACAGCAACACAGCAGCACAGCAACACAACAACAGTCACACCGCAGCACAGTCACACAGAAGCACAACAGCACAGCAGCACAGTCACACAGCACAGCAGCACAGCCACACTGCAGCACAGCAGTATAGCCACAAGCTATAATAACATGCCTGAAGCTCTCATAATATAAATAAAACAGCATTTTAAATGAAATAGAAGTCACACTAATGTTAACCCTAATCCTAGTGCTAACCCCTAACTGCTATTCTGCTGCACATGGGGGTGGCTGATTGGGATCAAAATGTTGGACAGGAAGTGCCTGGGTTTAGGGGCCTGGGTTTAGGGGCCCGGGGTCGGGGCCCATTTCATGGCCTTGAGTCCTTATGTCTGTGTTAAAGAGGGAAGAGGAGAGCGAGGACGTGGAGAACAGGCATCCGTTGTGCAGGGTCCGACTGAGATCTTAATGAATGGATTCTCTTTTTGGCATGTGCGATTAATCATGTCTGACTCGGGGGGTTTGGTGGGCAGGGCAGAACCTGGGGGATGGCTCGGGTTCAACTGGAACAGAACACACTTTCTCCAGAACCAGCCCTGGGCCAAATCATAATGACACAATGCCTCACCGTCCCAGACTAGCCCCTGCCCCGCCCTCCTCCCCCACCTGCACCTCCGTTTCTGTCTCTGTGCTCAATTAATGCTGCAGCACCTCCACCTGCACACCAGAGAGGAACAGTCTGTCTGTCTGTCTGTCTCTGTCTGTCTGTATGTCTGTCAGCCACACCACATGCAGGAGGAAAGGGCTAAAGATTAATAAATCAGTGTCATAACTTGACATTCTCACCATCTGCTGGATAAAATTCAAATCTGCACTAAATGCCACGGTGGAGCACAGTGACACAGTGTAATTAACACCCTGAAGAAGGTGGAGTGCTGAAGCACCTCTGTGTTTTTTCGCATGTGTATGCGTATGTGTGTGTGTGTGTGTGTGTGTGTGCGCGTGAGAGCGTGTGTGTGTGTGTATGCGTGTGTGTGCGCTTATGTGCACATGTGAGTTTGTGTGTCTAACTCTGACTTGGGTCCATTACTGCAGAGGAAGCCACATAAGGATGCACACAGGTGTGCTCACTCCTTTCTCCCTATCCCTCCTCTCTCTCTAGCTAATTTTCCCCCTTCTCCACTCAATCTCCACCCTCCCACCTCTCCCCATCTGCACCCTCCCTCCTCTCCCAAACTCCACCCTTCTCCTCTCTCTCTCTCGGCTGTTATTTGGAGCACCTCTAATGAGGACTGAAAGCGGGGGAAGGTTAGCGGCGGCGTGGTGCTGGGGGAGTGTTCCGGAGTGTTCCGGAGGGCCCTCCACACTGGCGTGGGCTCCAGACGCATAATGAAGGCGGCTCTTCAAACGCATCACGTTCTCTCTGGAAACCTGCGTGGTGGCAGTTAGAGAGGCTCATCTCTCCACACTCGCTAAGCGCTGTGCAATTAGCGCACGATCCTCACACAGAGTCTCTGCCCGCACACTAAAACACTCTGCCCTGTCTCTGCCCGCACACTAAAACACTCTGCCCTGTCTCTGCCCGCACACTAAAACACTCTGCCCTGTCTCTGTCCGCACACTAAAACACTCTGCCCTGTCTCTGCCCGCACACTAAAACACTCTGCCCTGTCTCTGCCCGCACACTAAAACACTCTGCAGAGTCTCTGCCCGCACACTAAAACACTCTGCATGGTCTCTGCCCGCACACTAAAACACTCTGCCCTGTCCCTGCCCGCACACTAAAACACTCTGCCCTGTCTCTGCCCGCACACTAAAACACTCTGCCCTGTCTCTGCCCGCACACTAAAACACTCTGCCCTGTCTCTGCCCACACACTAAAACACTCTGCAGAGTCTCTGCCCGCACACTAAAACACTCTGCAGGGTCTCTGCCCGCACACTAAAACACTCTGCCCTGTCTCTGCCCACACACTAAAACACTCTGCCCTGTCCCTGCCCGCACACTAAAACACTCTGCAGAGTCTCTGCCCGCACACTTCCTGCTTCCTCATCAGTCCCGTGTGCTCCAGCTCATTCTCCATCTCTGCAGGAGCAGCTGAAACCACCCTGGGGCCCGGGGACCCACCAGACTGGGGCCCGGGGACCCACAGGGCTGGAGCCCGGGGACCCACAGGGCTGGAGCCCGGGGACCCACCAGACTGGGGCCCGGGGACCCACAGGGCTGGGGCCCGGGGACCCACAGGGCTGGGGCCCGGGGACCCACAGGGCTGGGGCCCGGGGACCCACAGGGCTGGGGCCCGGGGACCCACAGGGCTGGGGCCCGGGGACCCACAGAGCAGTCACCACACCAATGACATCGTTCACTGGTCCAATTAGGCATGCCAGATTTACTGCCATTAGGAGAGGCGTCTTCAGGAAGGAGCGCATTCTGAGTGAAACAGGCTGAGGGAGAGTGAGGGTTAGGCCTGCAGGAACACCAGCGCTTGCATAGCTCCAGTCAGAGGAACCATAAAACTGCATGCTGCAGCAAGGCATCCTGGGTAATCCCAGGCTCTCTGTGGACGAGGTGATGATGTCACTGAGTTGTATCAGGCTCTGTGGAGGAGGTGATGATGTCACTGAGCTGTATCAGGCTCTGTGGAAGAGGTGATGATGTCACAGAGCTGTATCAGGCTCTGTGGAGGAGGTGATGTCACAGAGCTGTATCAGGCTCTGTGGAGGAGGTGATGGTGTTACTGAGCTGTATCAGGCTCTGTGGAGGAGGTGGTGATGTCACAGAGCTGTAACAGGCTCTGTGGAGGAGGTGATGATGTCACAGAGCTGTATCAGGCTCTATGGAGGAGGTGATGATGTCACAGAGCAGTATCAGGCTCTATGGAGGAGGTGATGATGTCAGAGAGCAGTATCAGGCTCTATGGAGGAGGTGATGATGTCAGAGAGCAGTATCAGGCTCTGTGGAGGAGGTGATGATGTCACAGAGCAGTATCAGGCTCTGTGGAGGAGGTGATGAAGTCACAGAGCTGCAGTCTGGTCTGAGTGATGAGGGATGCTGGCTGGGTCAGTAGCACGACGTGTTCAGAGAGGATAATCCAGCTCTACTCTTCCTCTTCCCCACCAGCTGTTCATCTTCTCACTCCATTTATTCCAGACTTTCCTCACATCTGCCACAGCGTGCTTCTACACACACACCCACACCCACACATACACATGCGCACACACACACACACACACACACACACGCATACACATGCGCACACACACACAGGCACACACAGGAAAACACACACACAGGCACACACACACACAGGCACACACAGGAAAACACACACACAGGCACACACACACACACACACACACACACACACACACAGGAAAACACACACACAGGCACACACACACACACATACCTGCAGCACCCTGTACCCTAACCCGAACCCTGCACCCTCAGACTTTCAGCTGCATGCCTGCAGTACCCTGTGCTGCTGCTGGAAGGTAAAGAGCCTTGTGGCTGCGGTAAAGACACTGCAGGGTTCATCTGTAATAAGAGATGAAAAGCGCGATCGGGGGGGAGGGCTTGTTGCTGCCAGGGGTGCCGCCGAGGGAACAAGGGTGACTCATCCTCCCCTCAAACGCTCAACTTTAAACCCACAGAGACACAAAGGAAGCACTTCACTCTGAAAGAGAGAAAAGAACATGCTCTCCCTCTCTTCCTCCCCGTCCCCATCCCTCCCTCTGCTTCAGTGCCATTGCTGCAAAGAAGTTTTGAAGTTCTCTTCTTAATGCAAGGTAAGGTGATAAGATTTAATGAAATGTTTTTTAAAACAGAGTGGCAGAATCCATATTCACAAATTCAATGGCAACAAATATGGTTCCCAACCTACAGATCATATACCTCAGATGCCTGAAAGGAAATCCAGTGAGCCCATCAGGAAGAGGAAGGAACACACACGGCCTATCAGACGTGCGTAACGGAGGAGAGATAAAAGAGCGTGAACGCTCAGAGCTGGAGAGGTAGACCAGTTCAGCGCTTTCTCCCGATCAGAGATGTAATCTACCTGAACTCTCTCAGGGGGCAAAGCTATGGCCATCGTTTCCTATAGCAACAGCCTTTTATTGATTCAACGCAGATGTCTTCAGGGACCTTTTTTAGGAAATGCGTTTTCATTTCCGAGCAAACCCCAGGGCTGGAAGGGCCTCCACTGATCCACTGATTCAACCTCTTGCCAAAGGTCACACAGGTCAGCCCAGCCTGGTATAGGAATAATGCCCAATACCCCCCAAATATGAACCAGCGCCTCTCCCTGTTCTCCCCCCTCACCTCCATACACTTATCCCCCAGAGAGAACAGAGATAAGAGAGCGCCGATTACAGAGCTATCACTGTCCCCGTTACAAACCCAACGTCATCAAACCGCCGTGGAAACAGCTGATCCAGAGGACGCGCTCATGATGCGCCTCCACTGTCCCAGTATCTCACCAGCA